>NC_056750.1:739953223-739960723 GCF_019279795.1 Protopterus annectens | reverse complement strand
TCACTGCTAATTACCGTCGCGCATACATGCTTGCATACCCGCTTACGTCTAGGGTTGCCACCTTTCATATGGCCAAAGTGAAGCATTTTCGAGACACACATCAGACCTTACACGCCAACACAAACCCACTGTCAGTACAAAGGATAGGACTTTATTTATTTGCCTAAATGAAAGCTTTTTCTTGTAGCAGTTTAGTTGCTTAATCTGTTTCTTGTAACTTTAAGTATTTTACATACAGAAATAACTGTTTTATGCAACTGTTGTATGAAATATGGGGCATAAGTATTTCCTACAATCACAGAACATTTGCCATTGTATTATATTTGGTCTGGACACAACTGCCCAAAAAGGGACTGTCCCTCACAAGGTGGGGCAGGTGGCAACTCTACTTGTGTCTGCTTTAAAGTGCCTTAAGCACCCTATATCCGACTGCCACTATGGGAATGTGTAAGGTATATATTCCCGATAATGCACGTGGGGAGAAGTGTATCACAGTAAGGTGTTTAATCCCGGGTCGTAGGTTCTGCAGGACTGGCTGGAGGCTGAACAGTCTTGTGGACAACTACTCGTACAACTTGTGTCCAGATGTATACAGGACTGGATATCATGTCATGACACCAAGTCTAATGTTTAGAACAGATACTTATCCCATGAGGGATATCCAAAAATTGTGGGGACCGATGACCTTCTTTGCTTTATCGCTATAAGGTAGGGTTATACATGCAAGGGATACATAGTTTGCAATCCTGAGACTGCGTACTAGATATGGATAAGGGTCATTATATGCAGGTATAGCTGCGCATATCTAGCAGCCCGAGTATGGGTGGTTTTGGTGGACGCTCAGGAAGGGGGGGGGTGTGCTTTGAAGGGGATGATGGGTATTCAAATATGTATCCAGGTGTGTTTGAGTTGGATTGCTCAGTTCAAGCCAGACCATTATGTGGGTATGTGCCGGTAACGTTTCTGTACATGTGTATTGCACTTATTAATGTTCACATGTTTGTGGGATTGTATTGCGGATGTGTATATTTGTTCTTTGGTTATCTTCCTGATTCACCCACTTCTCCCTCGTAGATCTCCAGTTTACCTATTGTGCATCCAACCCAGTCTCCCTTTGATGAATTATTACATTACCTGTCACCCCCACCCCCATATTCCACAGACACCATTCATCCCTTCTCTAGTTGATGTCCCATGGCACAGTCAACAGAACACATTGCCTACACTACATATCTCTGGGACCAATATGGTTGTGAGGACTAACCTAGCATTTCTGATCATCCACATGCTGTACTTCACGCACATAGGTATATGCAAATACTTATCTTTCATGACATGGTAGGTAGTCCTGGGTAATACCCATTCATCTATGGGCCGTCCTGAGAAGGATGACTTGGACCATGAATGGGCAGATATTGAGTGAATGCTCTGACCATTTGTAGGGTTGCCACCTTTTCATATGATCTGGATGGAACATTTTCAGGACACACATCAGAGTTTACAGGCCAACACTTACCCACGGTCATTACAAAGGATAGTACTTTAGTTTCATGCCTACATATAATCTATTATTGTTGTAGCGGTGTAGTTGCTTATTCTGTTTCGTTTACTTGCTTATTCTGTTTCTTGTAACATATACGTATTTTATATATGGACATAAGTATTGTATGGGACTATTACATAAAATATGGGACATAATTATGTCCTACTATAGCAGGACATTACACATTTATAATGGTTTTGGTATAGACACACCTGCTTAGATGGGGACTGGCCCTCACAATGTAGGACAGATGGTAACTCTAACCATTGGGCTAGGCGTTTCACTTCCACTTGGTATAACTAGCGACACTACAATGGAATACGGGCACAGGGTTTTAAATATAATTTGTTCGAGGGACAGGGACTCAAAATTCAGCTACGTGCCTTTGTGTTTACTTCTTATTGTGGTGTTCGCAAAAATGTCTTGTATGCTTTGCACACATTTCACTATCCAGGGACACTGACAGGAGTGATTACTATTAGAGGCAGGCTGTACTAGAATTTTAGGTTGCGTGGATGCAGCCGACATGTTCACACCTCCGTGCAGTGCTTGGACACGCCCCTGCACTCGTACACGTTTCCTATGCATGTGGCCGATATGGCAGCGCACCTTCCTTAATATGTATGTGGTGCTGCTGCACTATCTCTACACAGCATGGTTGGCACAAGGCTAACGCCGTCCTTGCGCCAAGCTTCATGAATCCCAGGGATTGTCTTTTTACCATGTTCTATATCTTCTTTTACCTGGAGTGTTTTATTAATTTCTTGTTATTAATATGCTCAGCATATATGATAAAACCTGTTTTGTACTGTATTTGTATAACTTGATGCTGGAGCTTTTCTCCCTGGGCCTCTGCTGAAAATAGACCTGGTCCAGTCGGAATTTCCCAGTTAACAAATGTAAAATAAATAAATATCAAGTGTATCATTTTAGCATGTTTATTACACATACTTGAAAGTGGTTGCCAAATGCAGTTCTGTGTTATTTGTTACATGTCTCTAATAAATGATGTGTGTATCCACAAAAGGGAGAGCTGAAGTTTTTTTGCGAAGATTAATCCCACAACACTGTAATTGGTTACCACATTCCGCCTGTGCACCTCTACTGCATCTGTCCTTTCTACTCAAAAATCCTGATATAAACATGTGTACACATGTCAGATCCTATACTTGCTTCTATTTTCAGGTGAAAAAGGCTTTAGCTGATGTTAACACTGGTTGCTTTTCTTCCACCTTCTAGCAAATGCACCGTTTTGATTGTTTTCCTCAGGACTCCTTCCAAAAAGATGAAGTCTGTCAAAGCACAGCCTTCAAAACTGACCCAGTACTCCAGGTGTGCCACAACAAGGCTCCATAATAGTGGAATCATTAACTCTTTGCTTCTGGAGTCTGTTCCCCTGAGGATATAAATCTTCATGCCAGTGGCATCTGTCATTGCCCTTTCATTTTGCTTGAGATAATTAATTCTAGGTGCCCTCAGTGGTTGTATTCCCTTTCCCTGTAGCATTCAGCTGTATTCTCATAATAATTTAGTCCATGTTTTCTATGGTCCAGGTACAAAAAATTTAAATTGCCATGTTTCTTTCCATTTGGTTATCCTTTCCAAATTCTACCAATTCTGCAGCATAGTACTCTTGCATTGCTTTCCTTTTTAAAAACAGAAGTGAAACATTCCTCCAGTTTCATTGTCATACTAGTCTTCATGTGAGATTCATTGCACCCTTGATAAGCTAGGGCAAGTGCTTCATCATTTCTATTTTGCTCCGTACCCAAAGAATCTTTCATGCTTCTCCTGACTCCTTGTCCCAACTATTGCACATCTTTACCTCTGTAGACATTGCCTCCTTTCTTTTGCTTACTATCTTTACACTGTTGCTTTTCACCTTCCTTACCCTCTATATAGGAGATTGCATACCTACACCGGCACTTTCAGGTACCCAAGATGCTGCAGATAGTTGCAGTTATGGTTTTGGATCGATGGAGAGCTATATCTGTTGCAGATGATACTGAAGCTGAACCATTTTTACTTGTTTAAAAAATGGCCCGGTGAGCACATGTTCCAAGCAAGGCAGTTGTGTCGGTGCTAAATATGGCACATGTGGATAACTACTGTAGTGTTAAAAAGGAAATTTTAAATAAGATGGCAAAATTGGTAGGTGGGGATCTGGTCTTATTGCGGTGAATATAAAAAATGATTTCTAGTGAGGAATAGAATAGTGTAACACTAAAGTGCACGTTAGTTAAAGATATGCATGTGGATGTACATGCACTTTACGCATATGTGGGTGTGTGTATGTATGAATGAGTTTATTTTTATATATAGTGAGTACTTATGTACATGTTTGCAAAGTTTTTGCTCAATGTTGAATGTGCAACTTTCGACAATATTAAAGTCAAATAATTGTATATTCATAGTAGAGTTGTATATTGGGCTAGTTTGTGTTGTTTTTGGTCTATGTGTTGCTACGGGGAGAATATCTATAGTGATGGATGTCCTTGCCTGTACTGCCATTAATATGCACTTATAGTGATCTTTATTTGCAGGCAGACAACTCCCTTGCAGTCGTAACAGTTCAGTTGATTGAGGTGGTGTATTTAAATCTTGAGTGACTAGGGACCTTCTACTCATGGGGAGTGCTGGGGGCTTTGCCCTCTTAAAGAAAATGTTGCTTAAAGAATTTGTTGAATCTGAAACTTGAAATGATGATGTTTTTTATGTTCATTATTTTATGCCAGTGCTATTACTCTTTAGATATTTTGATGTTTGACACTTGTTTTACTCAACATGTGTTATTTCGACATGATCGTGAATGTGTACAACTCCAGTATACACAAGTAGCGGCTCACTGCTGATCGATGACTGACTGCATATTGAAAAATGTTCTTATCGAAAATATAACAACTGAAACAAAAAAGTTCAACAGTTGCCCTTGGTAGTCTTAAAAGAAAAACCCATCTTTGGCATTCAGACCAGATTTGTCTGAGTGGTGATGGTGTTAGACCCCCCCGCCCTGCACTACCTTACTAATGCACACTAACCTTCAGTCCTTACTCTGCCCTTCCCTGCTACTTTATCCTGTACTCATTTTAGAAAAACCCTTTTTATAATGCCATCCTTTATGTAACTCTTGAAATAATATTTGCTTCGCTTATCTTTGTGTAGCTCATTACTTGGAGTGGATTTTATTTGTGTCATTCTAATGTAGAATATGCAACGTTCTGTATAATTTCAAATGTCACTTGGATACAGGTTTGTGTTTGCTCCACCTGAACTGCATTACTATTGACATTTTCATAAAATTTCTAACTGTTCTTATGTGAACACTATTTGTTGTGAGTCTCAGTGTATTTGACTAAAAAAAACAGTCTGTCTTGTTGAATTAGGGCTTCTATACCATTTTATATAATGCTTTGAGGGTTTTTTTTTTTTTTTTGATATTCTCCTTGAATTCTTGGTTGCATGATCTTTGCCGTGACATGATTGGTTAATCCTCTGTTTTTCTGGACTAAACCTGAAATGGGTAATTTGGGATCAGTCTTCTTCTCTGATTAGAAATGTAAGGACCTAAATGAATAGAACTTTTGAGACTATTTCCGATCTGAAATATATGTGGTCCAAGCAAAGAAGTCCTTGCAGGTGAATATATTACTTCAGTCAAATACTGCTTTACCTTTGACACCATGTCATATCTAGATTTCTATTTAAATAAGACAGGTACACTGAATATATACTTCACTCATAGACCAAAGAAATTTCTATAAAAAAAATTGGTGTACCATGGGGCACACAGTATCTTGTCTGTTAAACAGTTATAGCAATCTCTCTGCCACGCAGGCCATCCTCCCCAAGCAGATGCACTTTCAATCGATTTGATTACCACAGTGTCTTCTGAAATTATGCAAACAGATATGAAAGCATCCTTGAGAGTGCAGACTTCTGGTAGCCTGTATAATGCTTTCTGGGCCTTCCTTCTCTAAGGCCAACTTCCGTTTTGGCACAGTTTCTCTGTATGGGGTCTCTGCTTTTGAGTGTCCACCAGCAGGTATGTGTGTGTGTATATTCATACATACATATATATATATATATATATATATATATATATATATATATATAAATAGTGTGTGTGTGTGTCTATATGTGTGTATGTATGTATATATATATATATATATATATATATATATAAAATAGTGTGTGTGTGTGTGTGTGTGTCTATATATATATATATATATATATAGATATATATATATAGATATATAGATAGATATATATTGTGTGTGTTTATCTATATAATAGATGTATGTATGTATGCATATTTTATTTCAATTGGTCTGAGATCTGGTGACAGTGGGACTAAAATTAAAACTACAAGCTGTGTGCCTCTTGATGCCATAATAAATTAACTGACTTCTGTTATACCATTTATCAGCAATCCTTGCTATGCTTATTCTCCCCACATCCAAAGTAGTAAGCTTATGAGACCTGAATGAAGATGCCAGTCTTATTTGAGTTCTACATTGTCCTTTGTCATTTTGTATTTGCTGAACAATGACATGATGTAGCTAGAAGTGGAATGAAGATGATCTATATTCCCAGTGTATAAGGTCTTGTCCATTTCCACAGTACAATATTAGCAGTTAAAGACGCATGACTAATTTGTTAAATGCCTGTGATAAAAGGCTGTCTACAATACTGCTCTTAAAATATGCATTGCAAAAATGGTATACTCTGGTATAGCTGGGGATTGGCATAATGGTGTTTACCTCATGGACACAAGGTACAGTATTTGATTATTACATTAAGAAGGATGGCTAAGTTTTATAAAGCCTGCAGAGTCTTTAGCCTACTAATCACCTATGTAGCAGAGAAGCAATGCAGATAACTTTGCAGGCCCACTTGAGCAAATCTGACAGCTCATATTAGCACCACAATGAAAGATTAGCAAAGCTGCTGCATAAATTTCTAGTTGACCCAGCAGCTACATAAATACCTAGCCACCAGTGACAGCATCAAAGCTGAGATAGGTCACAGTCCTATCTCAATGAATTTAGTGACATGGATGCAGAGTATCCACAATCCCATGCATTATGAAGATCAGTCTTTTCCCACTGTTCTATGATGTGTCATATTAACACTGTATTAGGGATAACAAACATAGCAACTTCATCTGTGGTCTTGGTTGTGATGTACATCCACTGAAACAACACTTTTTTTCACCTACCTTCACATAAGCGTAGACCATTAGGTTTCTTGAGCTGGTATATTAGGTCCCTCTGCTGCTCTGTCTCTCTCTCTCTCTCTTGTCTCCCTCGTCTACTTTTGCTCTCCCTCCCCAGTGCTCTCTGTCTGTCTCCCTCCCTCCCCAGTGCTCTCTGTCTGTCTCCCTCCCTCCCCAGTGCTCTCTGTCTGTCTGTCTCCCTCCCCAGTGCTCTCTGTCTGTCTCCCTCCCTCCCCAATGCTCTCTGTCTGTCTCCCTCCCTCCCCATGTTTTCTGTCTGTCTCCCTCCCCATGTTCTCTGTCTGTCTCACGCCCCCCCGTGCCCTCTCTCTCTCCCTCCTCCCCATGCTCTCTCTGTCTCCCTCGCCCCCGTGCTCTCTCTGTCTCCCTCCTCCGCCGTGCTCTCTCTCTCTGTCTCCCTCCTCCCCGTGCTCTCTCCGTCTGTCTCCCTCCTCCCCGTGCTCTCTCCGTCTGTCTCCCTCCTCCCCGTGCTCTCTGTCTGTCTCCCTCCTCCCCGTGCTCTCTGTCTGTCTCCCTCCTCCCCTGCTCTGTCTCCCTCCGCTCTTTCTCTCCGTCTCCCTCCGCTCTGTCTGTCTCCCTCCTCCGCCGTGCTCTGTCTGTCTCCCTCCTCCGCCGTGCTCTGTCTGTCTCCCTCCTCCGCCGTGCTCTGTCTGTCTCCCTCCTCCGCCGTGCTCTGTCTGTCTCCCTCCTCCGCTCTCTGTCTGTCTCCCTCCGCTGCTTG
>NC_056750.1:739911414-739932217 GCF_019279795.1 Protopterus annectens | reverse complement strand
CTCTCTCTCTCTATCTCTCTCTCTCTCTCTCTCTCTCTCTCCCCCTGTGCTCGCTCTCTCTCTCTCTCTCTCCCTCCCTCCTCCTGTGCTCTCTCTCCCCATCTCTCTCTTTTTCTCTCTCTCTCTCTCTCTCTCTCTCTCTCTATCCCTCGTACCACAAACAACTGTATTATAGTGCAAAGTGATTAATATGGTATTTTGTCTACAAAAGAGGTATGATGCCATGCATGTTAAATGAGGTCTGCAAACTCAATTTTTTTTACACATTCCACAACCCTTGCCACCTCATTTTAGTTAGTATGGAACTACTCCTTTTAGCTATCTCATTAATTAACACCACCTTACTGATGGGTCCAGAGAAAATAAAAGTTGCTTTACTATTAATATCAAATGTTGCCTGTATGCACCCCTACTTAACTTCTAAGCCTACCTCCCTAGTACTTCACATCCTTAAGACATGGCATGTCCTTCCTGAGGCTTGGATATTGGCGTCTGTAATGTTGTTGCACAAGGAGGGCAAGCCACAGAGCATAGTAACTGTAGACCTATTAGTCTTACAAGCATCATATGTATAGCTATGGCACATCTCAGCTTGGCATTCTTGAGGCATTACATGTCATACCGCATGTTGTTGAAATGGGCATTGCTGACAATGTTTGATTCAGTGGTATTTTTGGTTTCATAATATTGTTGTTTTCATTCTTTTTTTTTTTACTAATTGAAAAATGGTATGATTTGTTAGCATTCTGTTTAATTAACCAATCTGCTCAGAATATGTGTTGCACATTTTGACTTTGCAGTAGGTTAAAAGAGGTACATGACATGTATACCGAAGTACGTACTGTCATTATTCTGGAGCACCTGTTTGATTTATGTTCACAGCTAAATTGGAATGCTAATAACAGCAGAATAATTTAAGGACTTTCTCATCTTTACTCATTGCTAACAATAACTTACAACTTCTTTCTACCGAATGAGTGAAATCTAATTGCCACACTTGCTTTACATATATAGATGTATCTGTGTATTTTGTTTCCAGCGTGTAATAAAGCCCTCATAATTTGCTTTTTTCAACTGGAGCAAAATTCCTTTGTTTTAGTTGAGTTCATACTGTATGACCAGATTTGAAGTGTATACATCTCTGCTGTTGCCAGTTCTTCTGTAACTTTAACCTAATCCTTTTTTTTCCAAGATTTCTTCAGCTCATCTCCAATACTTTTTTCTTGTTTTTCATTAATAGTACCATTACTTCTAAACTAATTCATATTCAGCATTTGGATGACAACTAGCAGACTGCAAAATAGTTTCTGTGGCTTTTAATTTTCTTGCACAGTGATGTAGCAATATTAAATTTCACTAGCTGTCTCATGAAATAGCCATTTTGCTCAAGGAGACAAATCTTTTCTCTGCACAGATGACAGCATTCAGATGCAGTCAAACCTTTCTCTGTGTTGAGATTGTTTTCCACTAATAAAGCTGAACATTTCCAGGTTCTAGTTCTGCTGCTACAAATTCACGTTTCTGAACAGATTTATATACTCTGCAGACTTTCTACAGAATCTTATCTTTAAAAAAAAAATACTAAAAACGTGTACAAACTGCATTGTGTTTTGTAGAGTTTTATCCTTTTGTACAGAAACTTATTTTACCCTAAATCATCCTATACTAAATGGTGCATATGCAGACGGTTCCAACATGCTAAATCTTTCTATTATATTTCCTTGTTGTTCAGACCCCATATGTCCAATAAAATCACATGACTTTTCTTGCAGTTGGGGCCTTCTGAATTATTTGCATAATATGCATTGACATGTAATCAAATTCCACAACTTGCCCAGTACAGAATGAGATTTTATTAACTATGTAACTTTTCAAAAAACATACTCCCTCATTTATTCACAGGCCTGTTTCACCAGAGATTGTGATCTATAGCACTAATGGTTATGTCTGCCATTTCAGGGAAGTGGTCTAACCAGCCCCACTTCCCTCATTGAACTGGTCAATGACAAAATGCAGCACTGTTAGCAACTGTCATACTTATTTGGATCTTATACCAGCCCAGTAAAGGGAAAAGAACAAAGAGGACAAATGCTGCACACTGACTGCCCACCTGGGTGCATAAAGCAGTCTTCCCCCACAACTTTCACAGCTGTGCCACTTCTGTGCTGCACCGAATAGTTTTTTTTATCTCCGATCTAACCAGTGTAAATGAAATTACCTATAAACATAAGGTGGTAACCTTTTTAACATTCAAGCCATATGTGTATTTTAAATAACTGAAATCAAAATTAAGACTAAAAATACAGAAAGATGAATCCTAGCATTAGCAAACAAAATAAAATTTTATCATAAATGTCCAACTATTAATTTATGTAAATTCCTGAATGTGGAGCAAAATGTGTTGCTCTCCGACTTATTTTTATAAATTGTCTAGCCTTCTCTAAAGAGGGGCTTGGGAAGAATATCCAGTTAATTTCCTTTCATGTGAATTACTAGGTCCTGGGCTACTTCATTCAGGACATGAATTAAGATTGGCATCATTTACTCCCAGGTCAACCCTGAAAATCCTTTCCAGAATACTTTTAGGCTAATAATGACACAGTCCTAGTTTCTTCTCTCGTGCAATTTTCGATCACTCTAAGCAGCTTCACAGATAAAGGAATTATCATAAGTAATTGCTTGCTATTGATGTCAAAAATGTATGGCCATAACTGGCGATATAAATTAGGATGTGTAACACTTGGAAGACTATCTCCCTGTCCATTTCTTTAATTTCAACAGGCTGATGTTTGACTAAATCAGAAGCCCGCTCAATTCATATTCGAATGAGTGAGAAGAGTAATCCTTGGTGGGCCAAAGCATTATGTAAAGTTGTAGCAGGTTCTCTTGACATTACCTGAATATCACTGGCGAAATAAAAATACTGGGCCATCAAATTTAATAGGGGTGGAAAGAGTGTGGAATGTAACACCACAATGTATTGGACAAAGAGAAGCATCCTCTGTTTCATCTAAAATGACTTGATGACCACTGCATGACTAGTCAAACTTAGACCTATATTATTATAAGTTCATATAGTTAAAGCTGCATAAACTACTTATAGAATGGATTTTGACAACCTTTAGCATGACAAGAATTTGAGTGGTTCCCTTAAATTTGTACCCAGTGTTTTTCCAAGTCCAGATATTTTTAAATCTACTTATCAAAGGTAGAAGTAGCTACTCTTCTTTTTTTTTTAGAATGAAGATATATGTTGAATAAGACAATTCAAAAGACCAAAGGAAAAAATTTTCAACATTTAATCCAAGTTTAGTTTTGACTCCAGGGTTTGATAGCTCTTTGTATATGCTGTCTTGGTACAAGAGGCCGATGAATTCCACCAGAAAGTGTTTCCTATTCATCTCCAGTTAAACAAATATCCACTAGAATGTGAGTAGGATAAGAGCTGCGACTGTGAAACGGTTTCCTGAGCTGAGGACACCTGCAGGAGCTACAGAGAATTGACCAATAAACTGCAAATGTCTGTTATGTGCTCTGCAGCAATAAAAGGTTAATGCACAATCTCAACAAGATGAAAGCCTTGCCACAGGTTATTTTAGACCACCCATGGAGTGCTACAGTGCTTATGTTTAATTGCAAATGCAACACCTGCGTTTAAAAACCTGTACATACTTGAGGGATCAGGAAAGGTTTACCAAGGTCACACCACCTAATTGAGCCTGAACTGTTGTCCCTTAACCCCATGCTGGCCATGCTACACTAAAATCTAGTTATGCCAGGACTTGGAGAGATTCTTGCAGTGTTCCAACTAGGCCTTTTGCCTCAAGGATTTCTGAATCTAATGTACCTAATTCATATCCATGATATCAAATATTTATATATATTTGCCACAATATTTTCTTTTTCACCACCTAAGTAATGTCTAAAGTTCTTGCCTATCCATGATTGCCAGCAAACAGATTGTTTTCAATTCAATTTGCATTGTTCAATCGCTTATGTGATTGGCCAAAAATATTAGCATTTATGCTTTCACTACTTTAAGGCAATTGAGGAAACTACTGATATGCAAATTACCATCATTCATATCTCTAGCGATTGAACCTGATTGAGATACTATTTTAGTTAGTAAATTCCTATTTCTACAACTTAAATGAGCTGGACCTACACTCTTCCTTCAAGTCGTCTAAAAATGATTGCAGGTACTCCTCTAGTTGCTTAAACTGTTCATCTCCATAGACTTCAATATCCCTATTCAAATCCATTTTAATGTACTGTGCTGTAAGTAATACTTTCCATTAGGCAAAACTGGATCTGTTTTCTCTCCTTCTCTTTCTGGAGTTGGATCTTCATCTTCTGCTTCATTGGCTGAATACTTTTCTTATAGAAGGTTTGCAATGGCTCATAGTTGCAAGAAAGCAAATACATTAAATGCAAATACTTGGAATGTTGGGAAAAAAATCACTTAATAAGGGTATATGAGAGAACTCTGTTTACCTAATATTATTGAATATTTTTATAAAAAACACATGTAAATATTATTGAACAAATACTCAGTACATTAGTTAAGTAAAATAATTTATTGCATTTAAGAAAACTAAACTTTTGAAAATTGCCCAAAAGCATACTTTCACCCTCTTAGAGCAAGAAATCTAAACAAAGCCATCAATGAGAGGACAACATCTCAGAAATATGGACACTTCATAATTATTGATTTACAAACATAGAAAATTGATAGAATAAGTTTTACATTAGCATGAAATTTCTGAAGGGTATGAATATGAAACTCAATTGTCTGTCATTTTCTTACTTCAACCCTCATTGATTTGTTAGAAAAACACAATTTTATAAATATAGAGCAAACGTGAGGTGATAATCTGGACAGTTGAGCAGTATGCCCCAAAGGCAAGTTAAAATACCGCCATGAATTAAATATCGTAAAGTAGATTATTGATGATAAAGGATGGCCATGGTGGTGCAGTGGTTAGCATTTTCAACTCACAGCAAGAGGTTCTCCGGTTCGATCCTCGGCTGGGGTGCCTTCTGTGCGGAGTCTGCCTGTCCTCCCTGTGGTCGCGTGGGTTTCCTCCTGGTGCTCCAGTTTCCTCCCACAACCCAAAGACATGCTGTAGGTGGATTGGACACTGCAAATTGGCCCTAGGTATGAGTGTTTGTGTGCCTTTACTGGAAGGTTGGGCGCTGGGCTGGCAACTCGACACCGTAAAACTCCACTGCCAATCATGAGTGGACAGGTGAACCGCTGCGGCGACCCATAAACGGGAAAAGCTGAAAGAAGAAGATTATTGATGATAAATTAATAAAAAAATGCTGAAAGCAATTTTTGTACATTTCCCACTAACTATTTAAACCTTAAGCTAGTGACATAACATTTCCAGAAATAAGTGTGAACAACAGCAGTTGGAAGTAAACTAACATTAAAGTGAGTTTAACTTGGTTCTACATTATTACTGCTCATATTGTATGGAAAAGAAAAATATAAAATCATTACTTTAGAGTTTCTGCTGTAAAATAATTTGTTTTATTGTGAATGGCAAGTTGAACTGAAATACGGAATTTCTGGGGGGGGGGGCAACTGCTGAGTATCCTACGTTTAATTGTATTTATACTGGAACTCTGGATACGGTGCATCTTGTGTGTGTGTCTGTGTACATCTATATCTACTTGTAAATACATACACACTACCCTACTTAAGAGCCAGCGTGGATTGTAGTTGTATAAATATTACACTTCTTTTAGTAAAAAAAATGACAGTATCTGTTATTATCGTAATTATTTTTAAACAGTGAATTAAGCAGTAAAGTGAATGATTAACCCCCTGAACATAGGTGATGTTCTCTCATAAACAATTTTTCACAAAAAATTAAAACTACAAACTGATCCTTTTACCTTAACAGTTCTACACAATCACAGTGGTACTAAAAATTCTGGAGAATAATAAAATATTACTGAAAAAAGTCTTCAACCAACCCACAAAAGTAACCAAAGAGGGCCAAACCAAAAACTACCCCTTCATACCTACAAAATGATCACTACTGACAAAAGTCTCAATATAAACACAAAAATGAACTCAACTTATGAAAATAGAGATGACATACTGAAAAACAGACAGGGAAAAATTCCAATTATTAAGAGGGCTCAGAATAGACCAAGAAAATGAAGTGACAATTAGATCCCCAAAATTACTAGCAAAAAAAAAAGGCACCAAAAATAAGAGAGTAAACAATTTATCTCTAAGCTAGTGTTTTTATAATTTAAATCCCTTCCACTCTTTCTAAAGCAAAGTTTAACCTCACCTTGTAACTATCAGGCCACCGTTAATCACTGTACAAGGAAGAATGGTAGCTGCTATTGAAAGATGGAGAATATTTGGCAAACCCGGTGTAATTGTTCTATATCAAGACTGTTTCATGTAGTTTGTGGGGCAGACAGACTTGACTACACAACAAAATGCTACTGTATGTCACTAATTCAAATATTAAATGTGCAAGCTGGAAGGAATTTTTTTAAATTAACCATTATGTAACCTACTCTTTCTGTGTTCTGTCACATGTAATCTGGGAAATTTTCTTTTTTATAAAGTTTTATTATCTAATGAAGACTGAAAAAAAATGATTTTTTTTCTTCTTTGCTGATTTATTTATCCAAAATTGTACTGAGTGAATGGCTTAACATTCTACTGATGTTTCAGCACTGGGGAATTAGAAGTGGAAATTCCATGATTTTTAACAAAATATTGCTCTTCGTCTCACCACTACTGCTTTAAGATACTCTTAAAATTGCCCTCACCAAGGGATTTCTAGCTAGTTATTTGAAGTGGTTTGAGGTAGAGTTGCACTTGTGGGGTTTTACCACTGTCTTTTTACATTAGGAAGACTCGGTGTATTCATCTTGTGGCAAGAGGTGTTTGTTTCATGGGTCTGAGTTGGGGAAATAGACAGAAGGACTGCTAGTGTAACCACTTTATTGGCCAGAGAGCTCATTTAGTTAAGTGTTTCTGTGTGTGTGTGTATATATGTGTGTGTGTGTGTGTGTGTGTGTGTGTGTGTGTGTGTGTGTGTTTTTTCTGTGCCACTATAAATTTTGCCCATTTGTAAGGGTTAGCAGTCTGTACAATAGGAAATGCCTAGAAAGCAAATAGCACTGTCTATAAAACTATATCCTGTAAACAGCAATATAGCACAAATACCTTGTGCACCAACAAGAATAGAGCAGCTAGCTGGGAGTCGACTGGCAATACCTACAGATTTAGTAGAACTCATTCTTGTGCAAACATTAAAATTAGAAGAATTTAATCCTGTTCAGCATAATCTACCCCAATAAAGCACACTCATTCTGTGTGATGTCTGGTATCAATATACCACTGAACTGCCACCAATATGTGAAATCCCCTACTATCCTGGATCAGTAACTAAGAAACTTCAATACTCACTACTGACTTCAATGTGAGAGAGTCACTTAAACATGAGTAATATTTCAGAATTCCCTCTAAGAGCACAATAGGAACACTGTATAACTAGGGACTAGACTGCATACTTGTGTCCACCCCTAATGTAACTCCTTATTACACACTTTAGAGCAGTGTGTCCCAGTTTAAGACCTCTGATACACTTGCACTTAAATTAAATCTCATACTTCCAAACACTTCTGGGAAAGCCTGACACAGATTTCCATTTTATCCTTTCCCCAAAATAATACAGTAACTAGCTGCCACCAGAGTGTCTACACACCCTTTTAATGGGGTATCTAATTATTAAAATTTGGTATCAAAACAAATGTTAGAATATGATCTAAAGCAGCCAGGCTTTTGTAGTGGCTTGAGAATTATCAAATCTGGTACAAGCAGTCTCAAGTCACTAAAGAATGCATGAATTCACCAGACATATGTAAGACAATAAAAATATTTAATAATGAGCAAAATGATTAAAAAATGAAAAACATAATTTTTTATACTCAGAATTCAGTCACCAGGAAAATGAAATTAATACTGAAGGAAGAAATCCAACATTTAGAAAAACTGTAATTAGCTATAATTTCCTATCTAAGTGAGGAACACTGTCCCTGATCTAAACTAAATATTACAATAGAGCAAAGGCAGGCTTGCAGTTCTTAGTGAGTCCTTTGAGTATCCACTGCTCCGTACAACTATGAACTCAACTGAGAACTCACCTGTTTAAACTGTCTTCAGCAGGCTCTTGTATAACCTAAGTTAAATGTGTCTTAAGTGTTCCATTTCTTATTTTCATTTCACACTAGAAAATCAACAAACGGCTGCCCTTTTAAAACTCCTTCCTGTTTTTCAGTCTCTGGCATTAAACACAGAGCATCTGAACATATTCCAATGATATCTGTAGATCAGCTGACTCTGAGATAGTCTGCATTTAGAATCTCTTGCACAAACATGTGCAGTTAAACATGTAACCGGAAATTGTTCAATTTTTTAAACATCCTGTACAGAGTATTAATCAACATACAAGAACTTGCTTACAATATTCTAGTTAGTCATTCTGGCATATAATACCCAGGT
Source organism: Protopterus annectens (assembly GCF_019279795.1). Classification (NCBI taxonomy): domain Eukaryota; kingdom Metazoa; phylum Chordata; order Ceratodontiformes; family Protopteridae; genus Protopterus; species Protopterus annectens. The sequence goes on along the minus strand of NC_056750.1, from coordinate 739,923,675 downwards.
TAATCTGAATTTATGTCCAAAACTTCAGCCAGACATGCTAGCACAGATGAGTGTCTAATTTATTTAGTATGCACCAACAAATGAGTATGAATAGCCTTCTGTCAAAGAAATGGGCCGGATGGATATGGAATTTCCAGACTTCTCTGTAACTACCTTGATGGATATGGGCATCTTGAGAAAATGTAGCAATTCTCATGTTTGCAAATTGATCACTTAGTCTTAAAGCAGCAGACACAGTATGTGAAAGGTGGATTTACATAAAGTTACTGGAGAATTAACTCTTGCATATAACTGCACATCAGGTTGTCAAAATCATGCGCACAGTACCCAATTGACGTAATAAACACCACACACACACTAATGCATGCTGAGGTACTTGAAAGCCATCTTCCTAAACAACAAAGATAGCTTAGTCTGCCTGTTGTCAAAGCTATACCTCAGCCAAACCCAAAGACCTTAAAACAAACCTAATGTTACTCATGATGTCATTTTCAGTGAAGCCCCAAACACTAAGTCCCTAAGGCAATCAAACGCACTCCAGGGCTCTTTTCATAGGGGACTCCATTGTAAGATATACTGATGCCATTTAACTAGGCTGAACAAGAAGATAATAACTGGCTGCTTATATGGAGCCAGACTCCAACTAAGTACACATACAAGTCCTAACAGAGCAGGTACCAGTGTAACACCATCATAGTCTGTGTAGGTGTAAATGACCTGTGATGTATTTCCCTGCATACTATGAAGACAGACAGAGCTGTCTGCGTGTCTTGAGATGGTGTGAGCCAGGCAATGAGCAGCCTATTACTATCACTAAGGAGGATGCTATAATATGAACAAAAATGATTCACACTAGAAACACAGCCAGTTGTTGAAATCATTCTAAGGGAATCCAGTATTTGTCATCTTGGGAAGACATGGTTGACAGGCAAGCTGTTATGCTTAGGATGGTCTGCATCTCTCCCCCTCTAAGCCTTCAAATACTTGCTAAAATTTATCCACCTCCATAGTGCCTTTTTTTAGGCAATGCTAAACTGGCAAATCTAGTGACCTGGTAAAATCAAATTGTCTGAACCATAAGGTGTTACTGCTCGATGCCAGCAGCCTAAATAAAAGAAATGATACTCCCTATAAAACTACTCACATTTGAGAATACAGATATCTGTTCAGTTGCTGAGACATGGTTTAAAGTATCAGAGTTGCCCTAGCAATGCAAGGTTTTAGTGCCTTCCACAATTTTAGACCAGTAGCTGCACTGACATGGTTAAAGGAAGAGTTGTATTATAATACATCAATAACAAGCATACCATTAGGGTGTTCAAACAGGATGATATGCTGTAGTTACTCCACTTCCAGATCACCATAAACAATCCTATACTATATCCAAACTAGAGAAAGGTCACCCTACATGTTGCAAGGAGATCACTGTGCATACTTTCACCTACTGGAGACACTTGCCCTTCAACCTAACACAGTAGTCAATGGAAACCTTACCCCCCAAGACTGGGAGTCCTACATGGCCTCAAATTACAGACTTGGAGATTATTGGACTTAAATAACACACACAAGCACCCTTGACCAAATAGAAAAACACCCACTAGAAGTTCTGACTTACTGGACCTCATGGTTCCAAAATATGGGAGAACACTGCACCCCCCATGTCTCATCTCTCTCTGCTAAGGTCTGAACATTATAACCAGTAGCAGGAACTATTGCAAAGCAAATTCTCTTTTTTAAGAGGTGCTTCATCATAATTTAATGCCACTCCAAACCCAGAGAACAGAGTAACCTATGCTGAACTGCTCTTGAGCTCTGTGCAACCATATCAGTGGCTGCTATACCTACCAGAAGTAAGCCCAGAACTAGGCTGAGAAACAGACAGCCTGGTGTCATCTCAAATTATAAAGAGAATAAACAACTAAAAGGAGAAAGATATGGCAAAATGGGGAAGGTTGATTCCCTAAAGATAAAAACTTTCTCAAAGTAAACTGATAACTATGAGGGTTAAGTTTAGTAAAGCAAAGTCAGCTTTGAGGTTAAGAACCTCCCATGTGAAAGATGACCCTAAGGCCTTCCATTTCTTTGTCAGAAACTCAAGGGCAGCACACAGCAACGTGCTGAACTGGTTGTTAATGATGCCATATTTAACTTGCTTGATGATATAGCAAACTGATAGTGGACAACTTCACTTCCAAATACCTCGTCCAACCATCCCTTAGTGCCAAAGCTAGGTCTTAAAAAACTTAATTCCAAGAAATGCATTATAGTACCTTTGGGAAGTCTCACCCTGGGTAACTACATCAGTAAAACACCCTTAAAAGTTGATTCATTAGTCTGGGATCTAGGAACTGATGTATATGGTAACCTAGACATCATCCTAAATTTGTCCAGGGTAGCAAGAAAATGCTTTTATGTTGCTCAATTTGTAAGCAGTGTCATGGCATCAAGGTCCAGAGAGGTGGTCATACGACTGTACTGAGCATTCATCAGAGTCGTCATAGAGTTTAATACTTCCTTAGTGTGTATGTGACTAGACATGAGCAGCATCTGGTAATGTCCATAAAGGTTCCTTAAATTATAGGGAGTAAAGGCAAAGTCCTGTGCTGATAACATAAATGGCCCTGTCTCCTTGCTCGGTATCATACTGACTTCTGAAGGGTGATCCTTACCAGGCATAAAGCCCTGTTTTGATAATTTTTGCACATTTGCAAAATAAATCGTATCAGAATTGCTAGATTAAAAGACCCGGACATCTGCATGCAACATAAATAGAATATGTGAGAGAGACCAATATGTTGCTCAGAGAATTCCCATTCTCCAGAACCAGCTTCCCAGTAATGTGAAGCAGAGTTCCTCCCCATCAGTATTTTAAGTGCAACATGTCCAAATAAATGCACAATTGGAAATTAACCCCTGGTTTGGCTCCTATGTCTCAGGATAGACTGTCAGTAAATTGCCACCTACGCAAAAGGGCCTTGGTGATCGCTATCCAAGTAATAAACCTATGAACAGTAAAAGGGTGCACATCAGAGGTTGAAGCCCAGAACAGTGGGATACAAACGACAGACTGGTGTAAGAACCTGAATGAATATTCTGTTGCATGAATAACATTGAATGTATAGGTGCAGATATGTTATGTTAAGAAACAACTTTCATTTTAAGTGTGTGTGTGTGTGTGTGTATATAATATATATGTATATATATATATATATATATATATATATATATATATATAATGTATGTATATGTGTATATATATATATATATATATATATATATATATATATATATGTATATATGTATATATATATATATATATATATATATATATATATATATATATGTATATATGGGTCCCTATCAAATGATAGAAAGCTCATTTGATAGAAACTCATTTCACTGACACTATACGATAGAAAGCTCAAAACACTGAAAACTCATTTGACTGAAACTCAAAACACTGAAAATGCTATATTCCCTTTTCCCCATGGTAGTGTGATCCTGGAGTTAGTATATATAGTTGGGGGTGGGGGGTGTGGGGGTGTAGCCCCCCACATAGTTTGTGTAAATATTGTTTTCTCCAAATAGTTATTCATTGTAGTTATACGTATCCATGTGTAGGGTTTAAAATGTATGAAGTATGTGGGGGGCTACACCCCCACTCCGATTTTGGGGGCCTGTGCCCCCACAGCCCCCCTAACTATATATACTTACCCCAGGATTGCACTACCGTGGGGAATAGGGAATATAGCATTTTCAGTGTTTTGAGTTTCATTCAAATGAGTTTTCAGTGTTTTGAGCTTTCTATGTTTTGGTTTCAGCCAAATGGTTTTCCATCAAATGAGTTTTTTATCATTTGATAGGGACCCAAATATATAATATATATATACATATATATGTATATATAAAATGTGTGTAATGTATATAATATATTAATATGGATTTAAAGATATTGGAGTGTGTCTGTTAAAATCATGACCTTATCAGTGGCAGTGATTTGTATGCACTTGTAATCCTTGGAGAATATGGCTCCCAAAAACATAGCTCTATTACTATTGATAAGATCACTCTTGAAAATTTGGCTTAAGAGGATGAGTAAGCAGTCCAAAATGTTGACTCCTGTAATTCCAGTTTAAATATAAAAATTCTGAGACTCTTGCCTGGACCACCTCTTCTCGCATAATGCTTGGGATTGGAGTACTCCAGTAGGTAATGATTAGTCAACCTTAAATGCTGCATTGAGCGAATTGTGCATGTACAATGACAGCCAAGAAAAGATGGTAAAAGGACATATGATTGGTAACATTCTGGCAGTAGGATCTGACTGTAGGAAGAGATTGTCCCTTCCCTGCTGAGAAGGAGCTGGAGCTTTTTTGGGGAGGTAGAAAAAAGGTTTACACACCACCCCATTGGTTCAGGAAGCAGACTTCTTGCACAGGTGCGTCCTCTTCCTCAGTCTTGTCACCTTTTGTAAGAGATGCTTGTTTGGTGTTTGGTGTTGGGTTACTATCAGCTGTATATTGAACAGTTGGGGTTAGTATCTGTGAATACCAAGGTTACATAACTTCAGCTGTGATCTGTATAAATGAAAACTTGATGTCTGACCAAAGTGCATCCCTCTTGGACACTGTGCACAGTGCTTGGTATGTTGTACTATCTGCTGAGTCTATAGTCCATATTGCAAAACATTTAACTAGATCTAAACCTGTGTTCAGAATTGTTACTGGACGTCTGAGCTACTAATTGACTACAGTTAGCATTTTTTTTTTAATAAAAGGGTACTCCTGATTCTACCTGGCTCAGAGTCATGGGTAGTTGATTAGCCATGTGATCCATAACACCACTGATGAGCATAGCACAATCTCTCAGTTGGCCTCATAACACTGCCTGAATAAGAGACGTGCATAAGGTCACAGAGTAGGTAGAAAGGTTGCAAAAATCAAACTCTGGGCCACTGAAAGTGTTGTATTAACAGTTTATAGACTTAATTTTCTGTGCCAGTACCACACAACCATGCTCCAAAAATCAATGATTGACTTGGTAGTCACATCAGACATGAGGCCGTATGGTCTAGACAATTTTGACAGAAATACATGCTGATCTTTCAAGTGTCTTAACATGCTGATTGGTTTGGTCAAACAGACTGGATATGAAATGGGCAAGGAGGTTCCATGAGTGCCTAGAAGACGCTTTTATGCCAGACAAGTTACATTTCTGCTTCCATTAAGATATTCACTTGTCCCAGGTGAGGTCAGGGATGTGCACCCTGTGCAAGATATTTATTAGATGAGGTAATAGTAATGATGGTAAAGATGTCACTCTGAAAGGTCATCACTTGATGTGGGTTAATCTTGGCACCCACTTGTAGTCAGTGGTAGTGAGAAGAAGCAGTTAAGGTAATATGTCTTGTTATCTGATCAATAGGTGTGAAAAGGCCAGAAAGTTATCTGCTAAGGAAGTTTGAAATAATGGCTTGCTTGTGGGGTAGGAGTCTTGTAAGACGTAAGAGTTTTGGATGGAATTTGAGAATTCATGATGATTCAAGACAGTTGAGTAAAATATTACTGGGTTTATTTTAGCAAGGGTGGGGGAAGAAGCCCAACATTGACATGGGGCGTTGTTGGGAGGTGGAGGAATTGGAGGCCTGAAGTCTGTTTTTAGGCATTGTCTAGAGCAAGTGGTGAGACTAGTTCCATGTGTATAGATTAGTTTATAAAGGTAATCAAATAACCCTATGTTGGCAAGGTTTTAGGAGTTACCCTGTTTAAATCTTGAAATGAAGATGTTGGATATAGTTGAGGTAACATAATTGACACACTTTTTAGTATTTTGTAACGCAGTCACAGTACACTTATATTGCAAACTAAGGTGTTGACCCTTGTTTTCCAAAAAGTGGCATAAAGGTATACTGAATTTAGAAGAATAGCACTTAATTCTTCAAGCGAAGGTCCAGGCTGACCTTTTGGAATGGAGTCTCTATCTTTAAGAGCAGTATGGATTCTGTGCTGTCTATGGAACATTGAATCAACTGTCTGTTCTTGTGCAGGTATTGGAAGGGTTGTGGGAGTTTCATTCATGTTTAAATGTGTTTTTTGGACCCAAAAAATGCAAAGGACTCTAAACTCTGGAACATTTCTATGGGTAGGTACCATAAAGGTAGGGGGTTTATGGCCACTGATACTTGAGTGTGCAGCTTCACATTTTTTTAAGAAATATTTGAGATAGATAAGTTTCTTTAGTGCTCAGAATCTTATATAAAAAAAAAAGCATAATCGATAAGTAGACCTCCATTTTTAATTGACTTCAAATCTGTAAAACAAGCAAAGTACCACGTAGGAGACTGTTTTTCATATTGGCAAGGATACTCACATGAATAACCAAATGATAATGTTTCTAGCTTGAGGTGTCTTTAGGGCTTGTGTCCCCTTTTTATACAGAAAAGTTTGCGTGGGTGTTGAATACTTACATATGTTACTCATTCATGAATGTAAGTTATTGGTGCACAACAATAAACAATTAAACAATACTGGGGGGAATTTAAAAAGTTAACCTTTTTGCTGGGGGCAACTCCCCCTGTCCCCCCACAACCTGCTAATTTATATATATATATATATATATATATATATATATATATATATATATATATATATATATATATATAGACCAACTCTGAGGTCTCACTAGAGTGAGGAAAGTGGAAATCCCCATATCCCCTCATCCCCCACTGTATGCAGTCTTTTATACAAGAGCAAAGCACATTTTGAGAAGCTGCTTTTTGGTCTGTTCTGCTGGCTTCTATTTGTCTCTGACAAGTTGCATTTAAACTTGTTAGTTAACCAGATATATATAATAATATCTATACATATAATGCAGTGTGTATATTTTTCTCTTTTTTTTATTTCGTTGAAGTAGGTTTCACTGAACCACAAATGGACAATGGAAAAAATGAAAGCATGTTTAACTGAAAAGCCATCTCAGTGAGAACTGTAGAAGTCTACAGATGCTATTTCTAGTGTCATTGCTTATCATGGGTGTTGTTCGGGCCATAATTTTGAAATATTTTGTGTGGATTTGCAATGCCTACTGATATATTGTACCCCCCCAGATATGTTGTTTTTTTGTTTGTATGTTAGTACTGATGGACTATATGGTGCTTTTTTTACATGGGTCTGTGAAAATTTTGTTGGAATATTTAGTTAATAGAGCTGGTGAGCAGAGTCCCATATTTGACATGTACAGTGGGAGCTTCCCCTGTAAAGAAAACACTTTATTGTATATGTGTTGAGTAGGATGTTTTTGATGAAACTGCTTTTCAGTCAAAAGTCCTGTGTTTCCTGCAGTCAAAGCTACGTTTGAAATGATGCAGAATCTTGCGTACATGTGTGTGTGTGTGTGCACATGTGTTTGTACGTGCATGTGTTCATGTGCACATGCATGTGTTAGACTTCAGGAGTTTTCACTTGCTAATGGTCAACTTTTTACTTCAACAAGCTAATGATTCTTCTCTTGATGCTCCCATTTCACCTTCGTATGCCAACATGTTTGTGGATATTGTTCTACAGAATGCTTAATAAATACTAATTATAATAACAATTTGGATATTAATTAGAGGATATTGATGAGTATTTTTATGCAAAGGAATTACACATAACTCTACATTTTTCAGTCTGTCTTTTTTACAGCATCTTTGTCATACGGTACAGACAAAACTAAACATCTAAATCTGTGTCTCTGTGGATAAATTGGGTGCAATACAAATATAATATAGTAAGCCAAGTGGTGTAGCCGTTTATAGTATTCCAACACCACTACCTATCACACATCATCTCAATTCTGTCTTATGATAACATTAGTAAAAGCTAAAAAATGTTAATAGGTTATGGCAAGCTTTCATTCAGCAAGTAAAAGATATAATTACTGTTTTAAAAAGAGCTTCTAACAAATATGAAGTATTCTTTTCCCTTCTGGCTTATGCTCTTCCCTTGTCACTCATCTTCATCCCATCACACCAGTGCTCTTCCAGTTTTTCCTTTTTTCATATTGTCCTGTAGTTGCTCCTTTACTAATACTTTGTAGTGCTCCCTTCTTCCATGTATTGCCTCCTCCCCTTCATAGCCTCATAGGCGTTTTATTAGGTAATAACCAAAAAAGCCTTTTTAAGTCTAGCCATGAATCCCAATTCTGACAATTTCTGGTGCCCTTGACCAAGTGTAAGCATTGGCCTGAGACATGAACATTTACAGACTGCTTGGGTGTATCAGAGGCATACCTGCTAAATCAAGGATGAATTTTCTGTTCCTCATCCAATTGACCAACTTACAATTGAATTTGCTTAGGGAAGAACTCTGCTTCACACAGATGGGGATCCTGTTCCAGAGATGGGGTAGTTTCTTGGATACATACCTGTCTCTAGGAGGTCCTCTTTATATCCCAAGCAAAGTTCAAGTCTTTTGAACCCTTCTCACTATTTTCTCTTCATGGACATTTAAGTCTCACTGCTGCGTGTTCTGATGTGCATCTCTCTGTATTTGTATCGTTTCCCCAATTTGAATTAGGCTTTCCTTTCATAAGATCATCTTTAATCTGTTTGCTTTTACCAAAATACTTCTTGTGCAATAGTATTCCCTCACAGTTGGATACTTTTCGCTCTGTGTTCACCCTTTTTTAATTTCTTGTACCCCCTTCAGTAGAACCTTTCTTTTCCTGGTTCTTTGACATTACTCCTCCTGTTATTTATCACTCTTCTGGTCTGTGTCCAGTAAGTAAAAAAGTTCTAGAAGATTCCTTCATCCATTTTGGGTGCTTTTGTTTCCTATTCAAGATGCGTCTTCCACCCTTGCCTATCAGATGATCAGTCTGTTTATCCCTTTTTTTCACTCTAATTCTCTGAAGCCCTGTACAGAATATTTCTACTTTCTTCCCCCTGTTTTGTTGTCCATTTCTCCCTTGTGTTAGTCATGGCACAATATCTTCTACACATCTGTTTCAGATTTTTCTACTCTAATACAGCAATGAATACTCCATCCTCTCTAACTTTCCTATATTCTCCTTCTGAAAAAATTTGATAAAACTCTAACGATCTAATTAATTACCAATATTTTCTTTATTATTGCTCAGCCCACCTGCCTTCCTGCACAACCTTTCCAGCAAGCCTACCCTGGAAGCTGAACTTGGTGTTTTTAGGCAGCTGCCTACAGTTGGACTAATCGATCCCAATGCTCTGGATCCCTACCTGTTGGATCTTGCACGGGTATGCCTTTGACATAGACTGTGTTATTTTGTTTCCTTACACATATCCTTCATACTAATGTATAGTTTCATCTATACTGGGTAATTATGCAACGTTTTTTCCCCCAGTATTCTTATTTGTCAGCTTTCCCGTTTGTCTCCCCTCTCTACTGTCAATCATATGACAGGTGTAATGAACCACAATTTACTTTCTTTTGCTGTCTTGTAGTACTTCTGATATGTTACTTATCCACTACTGTTCTCTTACTTCACATTTGTGTGTGGGTTGTTCTTTAACAAACTTTACTCCCATATATTCCATTTCATGCTCTCCAGTTGCTGCATCAACAATTACTTGTGTGTTTTTAGACTTGGTTACTGTTACTTCTAGTTTACTGTATGTAGTTAAGTTTCCAAAGTAAGGAGTACATTTTTCTTGCCTGTAAGCCTGACTCAAAGATCCCCCCTCAAGAGCATTGCCCATCATAGTACTGAGAATTTGATTCAATTGCTGCCAGTGTTTATAAAGTTTTGATATTGTAGAAGGCAAATCTCTGTGTGTGTGTGTGTTTACTAAGGGTGGTGTGGTGATGGGTTCTTTTGCTTAAATACATCCTTCCCCTGCCAGGGTCACCGGCTTTTTGTTGTCCATTCCTTCCAACTATTTCTTGGTTATTGCTTTCTGGTAGTGGCTGCCATTCACTCTGTTTTTCACCTCCATGATTTTGCCATCTATTGTAAAAATTTATATCCAGCTTGTTTTATCCCTCATTTACAGCGAGTCATCTGAGTCGCATGAAACATCCAACACACCATCTTGTCATTTCTTCATTGTTTAACTCTGAATCTGCTTTTGTGTCTAAATCTCATTTGGGTGAGCATTCTTTCTTCTCTCCTTTTGATAATATCCTTTCATTTGGGTTCACAGGTAACTATTAAGCAATTAGTCTGCAGAGCATTTCACGCCTAGCTAAAAAAAACGTATTCAAAATGTTACTTTAGCCTCACAGGCAGCAAGACAGGGTCACCTTGAATGCAAAAAAAAAAGCTACTTAGCATGACGGTGGAAGTATTTTGCAGAGGTGGGGGATACATTGGGAGATGCATCTCTGATATCAGTGTGTCATAGTTTTGTACTGATTTAGCATTTATTACCTTTGAGTCTTGGGTACTGTTATTTTTTTTCAGCACATTAAAATTCTTTATGTCAAGTGACATGTACATTCTTGACTTTACCTTTTTTGAGGATTTGGAAATTAAGAGACACAGTTTAAGCACAGATACGGCAAAAGATCTCTTCTAGGTGCCAGAATTCATGAACATTGTTAAAAGATATTGCGAGTAACCGAGTAAGTGAGGAGGCTTAGAAGTTCTTCATAACACTTCAGAAATAACTAAGTACAGGTCTATTGCCTGAGCAGGGTGGTCTTCACAGCTCAAATGAAATGAAACAGTGCAATTTTTATCCACTTTGAGACCATGCATGTCTTACCACCTGTCAGACCAACCCATACACAAAATACTGTGCATTGCACACTGACAAAATGATAGGAAACATAAGGCTTTGATTTTGTATTAATACTTTAGATCTCTGCAAGTTTTCTTCACTACTGCACCTTTTGTGAGTCTAGTCAGACTCCCCACCTTCTCACTCCCCCTTTCTTTCTATTTCTTCACATTTGTCTCTCACAAAATAAATATCACATGTGTAAATTGTACAGTATAAATATACAGTGCTGATGAGCACCATGCAAGACATAATTCCAGCATAAGAGATACTGATTTCTTTATTCCTGAATTCCACAGACAAAAATGCAGAAACTAGTTAGTTTTGAATTCAAATTATAATCTTCAAGCAATCTTTTGAGCTCCAGCAATAAATAAATAAATGAAAATGGGCTACGTTGCACAACTTATTTCATCACCCTCAGTCTTGAACTTGTATTTTTCAAATTTTACATTTTGTCTGTCCAGCTGAAAAGTAAATGACAGAATTTTACATTCACACATCCATGTTATCAGGTTATGAATTTCCAATGAAAATGACAGATTATGCATTTACAGTTCATAATTTTTCTTGTGATTTTCAAAAGATTTTCATCTAGTAATTAGAATGTCAAATCATCATAAGATGAAAAACTGGGCAGTGCTTGTTCTTTTGTATTTGTATAAAGATAATAATATGCCTGCTGCATTTTTGGTGAATTGTGGAACCCAGCTGCCATTACCAATTATATGAAGCATTTATATCTATAAACCTAAGAGCAGCTTCTATAGAAATTATCTATATTTAATTTTTCCTGCTGTCTTAGCAACCATAAGCATGAAGGACTCTCCTTAATCTTGTATTTGGAACAAAAGTAACTTAAAACACCTTCTAACTTTCCATACACCTTTTTACTCCATTATTCTCTCATAAGACTTAGAATGGTTTAGCGAACTTCTGCTAAGATATGTATAAAACTAATTGATACTAATACCTCCATCAGACTACTACTCTCGCAGAGCTATGTTTGCCTTAAAATCTATATATTAGCTTTATTAATGAGAATTGCTGTTTCTACTGATTGCCAACGATTAATTACTGTTCTACTATGTTAACTTTATCCTTACCTGGGTTAGCTAGGATATTTTTAATTTCACTAGGATTTGAAGTGCTATTACCACTGGTATTACAAGATATTCCTGTGCTTTTTACATTGATTGTTTTAGCAGGATATTTAGCTGGTTATTATTATTGTTAAACCATGAGGTTAGATTGTGTTTTCTTACTGCTAAACAGGAGTAGTTTGCACATTTAGTAGCTGATGTTTGTTCATATTTGGACTAAGATAGGGTTTTTTTCATCCCTCTGCTACCTACTTCGTTTACTTTAGGTCAAACTCCAATTATCCTCACCTATCCAATAAATATCTCCACAGTTTTACAAAGGGATGGGTGGTTAGGCACCTATATAGGTATTGGGAGATTAGAAGTCACCTCACTTAAAATATGTCTTAGCACATTAGTTATTAAGTATATCCTTTCATTCTC
>NC_056750.1:739841414-739906414 GCF_019279795.1 Protopterus annectens | reverse complement strand
GATAGCACAATCCATGCATTCCTGCAGGTTCTCATAGAATGCATTTGTAAAGGATTCTACGGATTGGGCTGTATTATCCTCTGGCCCAGGGGCTTTGAAGGATTCCACCTCAGTCTTGAGAAGTGCAAAGTTGGCTTTTGAGAAATTCTTTACAGTGATTTCCTTGGCTGGGGGTGGGGACGGGATATGGATGTTAAGGGAAATTTGTTTATGATATGATCTTACCAATGAGGGGTTTACCTCTGGTGTGGAACATAGTCCCCATGTTGGTGATGACCAGGTCCAATATGTTGTTCCCTCTTGTGGGAGTGGTGACCAGTTGTTCCATTGCGTTAGGGTTTATAAATTCAAGGAACCGTTGGGCAAGGGTGTTTGGGCTTGAGTAGTTTTCCCAATCAATGTTTGGGTAGTTGAAGTCACCCAATAACATAGTGTTTGGAGAGACCTTCATATTCTCCAGTGTTCTCAGGAATGCAAAGTGGGGTTCCTGTAATAGGGAGGGTGTCCTGTAGCAGGCTACAAACTGAAAGGCAGTTTTGCCCGCTGTTAGTTGCATATGGATGGTTTCCGATGCTTCGTGCAGTGCCACTAACCTGGAGGTGTAGGTATCTTTGATGAATATAGATACTCCCCCTCCTTTTGTGCTTCGGTCCGCATTTTGGGTCCAAAATGCATGGTATGAGTTATAACCTGGTAGTGCTGGGGTGCTTTCAGGAGCCTTGAACCAGGTTTCTGTTACTGCACAGACATCGATTTTCTCCATACTGAGGAGAGTCTCGAGTGCATGCATCTTGAGGTTTAGACTTCTGGCATTGAGTAGCATTACCTTTAGTTTTTTATCTTTGGGTTGTCTATGGAGGTGGGTTTGTCCTTTGAGCCTTGCCTAAAAAAGGCACTATGGGGGTGGCAAGAGCCTTGGCCAGTATACGAAAGCCTAAGGGTGACAGGTGCAAGCCGTCCCTAGTGAAGCAACGTGGCTTGTCGAGCATGTCATCCCAGGCTGACAGACACTGGATCCCCTTTGAATGACACCAATACTTTAGCCAATTGTTGAAACTGATCATTTTGTCTTTATACTGTGGCATCATTCTTGGTGAGGGCAAGATGCTACTCAAGGTCAGGGACATACCAGCCTGGGCTGCATGGGCAGAGAGCTCCTCTATGTCTCTTTTCATGTAGTCCAGGGAGGTACATCTCAGGTCATTCACATCAGCATGGATAATGACGGAGTCATACTTGTACTTGCTTTGGAGTGACCTGAGTGCTTGCATTATGTGGCGGATCCTGGCACCCGACAGGCAGCTTACAGTGACCTTCTCCTTGTTCAGTCTGGTGAGTGGGACATCAGTGTGCCGGACAATAGAGTCCCCTATAACAAGTGTATTTGGTGTGTTGTTTGGCCTTATGGGCTGTGACCATGAGGCACACTGATTTTGTGAGATATGTGATTTGTGGGTATTGTTGAGGGGTGGCTGTTACTTGGATATCTTTGCTGTTTAGGCAGATTTTTATTTAGAGCCTCCGAGTATGTTTTTGTGTGTTTATGTGTTGGGTATGCAGATGCAATAGGTCTGTGTGAGACTAGATATTCCCATTAAATCCTTTAGAACATAAAGAACTCTACTTTCCTATTAATTAGTTCAAAACCAAATACCAGATAAAGTACCTAGGTATAACGTATACTCCCATTTTTAATGAGGTCCGCAAGAACAATCTATTGCATACTTGGTCAAACATTGAAAGTGACGTTACCAGATGGATAAATATCAACATGTCCCTACTGTCTAAAGCTAGTGCAGTCAAAATTAATATTTTACCTAGAATTCTCTTCCAGCTCAGTGCCACTTTCTCAATCCTTCTTCATAAATTCTTTATTAATATAGAAAATGTCGTATCTGAATTTTTGTGGCAGCCTAAATCTGTTAGAATCAAATATAACAAACTCTCTTTAACCAAGGATAAAGGTGGCCTGGGGTTACCAGACTTCAAAACTATATTATCATATAATTACATCTTGTAGGCTGATTCAGATAATAAATTATAACCCTAGTTTATGTTGCTGGTCACCCCAATGGATTAAAGTCTGGTATAACCAAGTGGTATATAAAACTGGAGACAGACCACCACGATGTAGTAAAATACAAACCAAGTTTATTGAAACAGATGAGCGCTTTCACGTACTCCCAAGGTACGCTTCTTCAGATCTACTTACATTACTAAAATACTGGCTTTATATACATTCAAAATCATTAATGGCCTAAAGCATCAGTCAATTAATCAATCAATTAAATCATCGTTCTAAAGTTGAACGTATATCTTGACAATTTAAAGTGGAACTGATTTAAAATTTTAAAAGCAGCTTCCATCTAAGTCAAACACTGCAGTCAATTAATTAAATCAAAATAATTAAACTTTCGTTCTGGGATTAAACATGTATCTTAACGTTTTAAAACCAAATTAATTAAAATTCAAATGCAGCTTCAGTTAAGGTCAGACACTTTACATTCAGTCCACTCTATTTTAATATATATTTTATTAGCTGCTTAGAAACTTGTAAAGTGTAATGTTAAAAATATATGGATAAATATAAAATAGAGCAAAAAAAGAAATAATTATTAAAATAATTATTAGAAGATGTGCGGAAAGTGTTATGGAAAAAGTCTTCTAAGAAATATACATGCAAAAATGCAATAAATATATCTGAAAATTCATTTAAATTTACATGCTTCAAGCAGAGGTTTTATACTGATGAACTGATTAAGGCCAGGGTCTTGATGTGCTCTTAGTTTTAACTGGTTTCTGGTATAACCAACTTAAATCTCTAGACATAAACCACTAATCTCTCCTTTTCTTAAGCTCAAATCCAAAAGATCCTTACACTTGGAAATTAAACCCACTGATAAACATATGATATTAACTACCCAAAATGTATTCAAATCTGTACAACGCTTTGATATCCCTGCTCTCATTCAACCATTACATCTAAATTCTAACCTATTAATTAACAACCAACCAATAAACTTAAACTTCCCTTTAATAAAAGGATTTCACAGTATGGGAAATACTCAAATGGCAGATAACTGATATTACAGAATTAAAACAGAAACTTGGAACTTGCAAAGAAATATAATACTATTCTCAGACTAATCCTCTGTTTAATCAATCCTAAAATAACCTCCATTAAATTTGACCCACAGGATATTAATACAGCTACTATAATTCTTAAAAAGCTAGCAACCAAAAATAAAACTATTTCTACGACATATAAAATCATAAAATATAAGGATTCCCTCGTATTTTCAACCTACCGGCAGGAGAAATCTTAAATGATTTCTGATGAAAATAAAAAGTTGGCCATTGGTGCAGCGGTAGCGTTGTTGCCTCACAGCAAGAGATTCTCCCATTCAATTCTTGACTTGGGTTGGGAGTGCCTTTTGTGTGGAGTCTGCATTTCCTCCCCGAGGTCGAGTGGGCGTGCCTTCATTGAAGGTTGGGCTGGCAACTCGACACCATAAAAAAAAAAACAACTGCTAATCATTAGTGAACCAGACTTTCGCTGTGGTGACCCCTAACCGGGAAAAGCTGAAAGAAAAAAAAATATGCCATCAATTCTTAATAAATTCAACACAAAGTACTTGGCAAACTGTCCATACTGCCCAAACCAAATTGTGGATTCTTTTACATGTTTTTTGGGGATATAAGAAAGTCCACAACTTGGGTCTATATTATAACATCAAAGTCTTACAACTACGAATGTTATAATATCAAGCCCAGTAGAGCGAAACACCAGAAAACCGAAAAGTCAGAACAGCGAATTTTTTTCCCAGGGAAAAAATTCACTGTTCCGACAAACATATACACAACACAAGCACACCAAAATAAATAATCCACACCCACACACTTCACAAAACCCTGCACTAAACCATACATACACCACTAACTATCCACTTACCTTAACCCAACCCTAATCTTAAGGTCAGTCACTATCGCACACTCACCTTACCCACACCCTAACTCACCTACCCAACCCTAACCCTCATGTCCACACAATCGCACACTTACCTGACCTGTGCCCTAACAATAACTCACCTATCCCGTGCCCAATCCCACACTTACTTTAACCCGGTCCGTAACCTTCTCTCCACAGTCGAGTAAATAGCGAAGCTGCAGAAACGGCCCACCGAATACTTTCCCTAGGAAAATATTCGGTGTTCTGCAGCTTCGCTATTCCCAGCGTTCTCTCAACTGGGTTTGATTATTATAACATTCGAAGTTGTAACACTTCGATGTTATAATATAGACCCCACAACTTATGGTGTTCCTTAAGTCCACCCTTTCTTGGGAGACAACTATCCTACATATTACTACAACCAAACTTCCTAAAAATTTGAAACATATCCTTATCACTATCTGTGCCCTTATTAAATTTTACATCACCAACAACTGGACTGATAAATCATTACTTTCATAGGAAGATTTGTAAGTTAGCTTTTAAATACATCTCCTCCCATAAATTAGTTTATGCTGCTACAAAGCAAAAACAATATTACAGTAAATACTGGTGTTACCTGCTGGACTTAATCCTCAAGAGTTAAAAACTGATGACATTCCAGCTTACTCATTTTTAACTTTGAAACCAACTTGTTATAATATAAACTGACTACCTTTTTCATTAACTCATCAGACAAATGTCTTGATAACCCATGCAGACACTACAATAAGTCTCTATAATCCCCCCTCATCCCTAATGTACTATGCCCTTGCATTTTATCATCTCTATTAGCTGCTAAACTAAAGCCCCCAGTGACTTTTATTGTATATAATGTACATAGTTCTTAGTTGTATTGTTGTTTTTCTTTTTGTAAATACTTGCTTTTTTGCTAGTGTTTAAACTGCTCTAAGTACTGTGAGATGTACTGTTACACTAGTCTTCCTCTTTTCTTTTGATATCTTGTATTATTAAAATCCAAATATTTTTTTTTTGGGAAATAAAAGCGTTTATTACCTTTTCACAGCGTATTTGAGTTATCATTGGTTGTGTGAAGGAATATGAGGTGAATAGAATTGGGTCTTTCATGGCTCAAAAGGCTAGTGACAGATATCCACAAAGACCAGAGACTCTGAACAGAAGGGTTACCAGTCCTTCCCAGTAACTTGGTCCTTTATCTTTAGTCACGAATCTCTGATCTCTCTCAAGTTGTGTGATGTGTTTAGACAAATAGATGCCAAAAGGTGCATTATATTTAATAATGGTTATAAGATGCGAGTAAAAGGGATTCAAGACTAATTTGGATCTAGTTGAGATGCCTTTGGAAATTAGATGAGCCAGATAAGTAGTGTTAGCCTGTCCCACGCTACTGTAGGGATATGATGGTCTAATCCTATGAGTCTAACATGTTATGTCTGACAACAGGCTATCTGTTCAATGCAAAATAAGAGTATATATTCAGATTTACAAGTCTCTAAATAATGCCTCCATGGGGAATAGTGAAAAATGCCTAGGCCAGGTCTACGCATATTGCATGCTCTACATACCCACTTTCCACTCCTTCAGTTACTTTTTCAAAGAAATTGTTGAGGTTAAAGAGGCACAACCTCTGTCTGACAAAGCAGAATTGATCTCCATGGTTAAGAGTTCAGTGTCCAGATTAATGTGGCCTGACATAATGTGCTGCATAGCGTAACATATGAGGTTAGTGATACTAATAGATGTATAGTTACCAGGGGCCGTAGTTGGTCCAACATTGCGTAATGGCATTACAATGGCTGTATTTGAAAGTTCAGGAATGTAACCAGTGGAGAGGCTTAGATTAGAGGTTTAAATAGTGAGTTCAGAATGCCCGATTATCAGTGCCAAATATGGGCTCTCTGCAATGTTATCAAGGCCTGTGCATTCTTAAGTTTTGAGATGCCTAGAAGAACTTGGTGCTTAGTAATTTAAAGGGGGTTGAGTACAATTGAGGAACCTCTGAAATAGTTATAATTATGGGTGGAGTAAAATTTTCACTAAATTGGTTAGCTAAGATAATGGTCAATTCCTTTGGGTACGAAATTGCAGCATTCTTGTGTACAAGCTCAAACACGGAATACTAGTTCTTAACTTCTTAATACAGATAGAAATATTTGCAATTATTTTTGGTTTTAATGGTTATTTTAAGTTTTCTTTTAACTATGTGCTTCCTAATGGTTCATTTTTATGTGCTTATATGTGCTCATAAGGTAGGTAGGACAAAACCTCTTACAGGCATTAACCATTTTCTTTCTCTTATTTATATAATTTATAGGGGATTCCATCACAGAGGTTTGCTTTTAAATTCTGTATCAGTACAACTACTGATATTAGAGCAGAAGTGAGACATTTAGGTAGAATCCTTAGCAACTGCATCTTTCAGAGGAGGATTACAACAGAAATTTTTTATATCTTCAACTAACTGAAAAATATTTGCTTTACAGAAGTCCTTTAAATGAAGGTCTATTTACAGGGGAAGGACCATTAGTTTTAAAGAAAAACATGACTACATTGTTTGTGTTAACAAGACTGGACGATGCAAATGGAGATAGGCAAAAAAGTGGCCATATTTCTCAGGACTAGCTGAAGAATAGTGGGGCCCATAGTAAAATGGTTAACTATAAATGCTAACTCTCATTCACAGAATTTCAAAGACTCACTAGGCATAGTGACCATTGGAAGTGAAAGTCATCCATTTTATTAATGGATAGTTAAATTCCCCTTTAGAAATGTCCTGTGTTTAATGGGAATTTCAGCTAATGCATTAGAGTGGGACATGTAGGGTGTTGTGTAGCCAGCTGAGAAGTGGTAATTTAGTCTCCTTTATGGTGATTTGGACTTCTGGTACAAAAGTGGTGCCATAGTAAATTGCCATGAGGTGAAACTAACCTTGAGAAATACTATATACTCACCCTCCCCATACACACACACACACACACACACACACACACACACACACACACACACACACACTAGCCACTAGTTCTGAAAGTATGATAGACCCTATATCCAGGAGTAGAGAGAGTACTTTTTATTGCTCTGAAACATGGCTACGCATATGTGAATTCATTCAAGTTGCAAGGGACCCTCAAGTTGGGCATTTTTTAAGAATCCTATCATTGAGTTGAGCCACATTAATAGGCTCCAAATTAGAAAATACAAGGTTGGAATTTCTCTAATAGAATATCCCTATAGAAGCCATTATCAGATTCTTGTCTGGCCTGGTAAGGATGTTTGTCCATATGCCTTAAAATAGTGACCTATTGGTATAACATTATCACCATTTCATGCAGTTTCATTGGACCATAGGGAGTCAGTCTACACATGTGTGACTCTTAAACATATGCATCCCTGGTGTGAAGGGTGAAGGTGGGTAGGTTGCTTTGTGAACAAATGTCAGGTTTTCTCAGTCTTTAATCTGGAAGGCTTGCAGACGTTCTCTTAACCACCTCAGTGTTTCACCTCCACTGAATTCTCTCTCTCTCTCTCCTCATCTCTTCCTAGTAGCCTATATTTCCTGCTTGTCTCTTTTAGTTACAAGTAGCCCTTTTGCACGCCCTGTTGTCATCTTCCCTACGGGAGTTTAAGCTTCTGAACATCCTTAAGTGCACTGCATCACTTTTCATATGTCTGTAGTTACCTCTAGTTCACATCATGCTAATTCAGATTTTTACTACCTATGTGAGCTATCTGACTCTTTCTTTTGTTTAAACTTTTGAACATTGTCTGTACTGTGTAGCCTGAACAATTCCCTATCAGTTGTACTTTGAGAATTGACCTTGCAGATGTTCAATTCATTCTCGGTTCATTTAATATCTCCAGCATAACTTTTCTTGTCCTCTGTGGTGTTTCTGTACAATTCTCAGCCAACTTTATGAACATCTCTGCAAATGGATAACTTCAACTTTTTTTTTTTTTTTTTTTTTACAGTTAAGGAAAAGAAGCGTGTCCAAACAAGCCAGACGCTGCTTTTTGCTGCTTATTGCCACCATCCTACGGTGTGCATCCCCAATCTATCAGTTTCTTTTTTTTTTTTTTTACGGCAATTACAGCATTACAAATGCACCAGTTCAGTTACCCACTTTGTTTTATGTTTCATTTACTGTGATGTTGCTACTTGAGTGATTTACAAGATCTTTCATCTTTTTCTCCTTGTCATTTTATTATGTCTGTTAGTTCTTGTATTCTGAAACTCTGTTCTTGCAACTCTGCTTTACTTGCTGCTTGATTTTCACCAGATTTTGGACCTTTTCTTGTGAAGATTCCACCTCTGTTTTGTTTCAAGGAGCTGTTATCCTGGCCTGCTATGTTTTCATTTTCAAACAGAATGCATAATTGCCCCCCTTAAGTGTAGCTTTAAAAACACCTGTCTGTTCCTCCTTTTGTTCTGCTCACTCGACTTTCTTTTAAGGTGTTTCGTCTCTCTGGGAACACTTTGTTTTTAGTTTTTTCAGAGGAGGGTAGAAGGTTGGCAGGGGGATGGGAGGTTGGCATAATGGTTAAGGTGTTTATCTTACAGACACAGATAACTGGCTAGGGTTAAAATGGCCCAAAAGGGCAATTAGCCTAGTACTGATCTATGAATCTGTTTCTGCAGGCCCTGTCCAGATCATTGACATTGGACAACCCAGCTAAGATGGCTGCCTTGCAGCTTGTGCTCTTGAGGTGAATGTTAACATCCATTTCAAAAACAAATCATTTTGTTATGTTCAGACAACTACAACCATAATAATTTTCAGTAAGTGCAGCTTTAGTTAACTGAGTTTTCTCTCTTGCTAAATCTTGAGCCTCCTTTCTAGCTTAGATATGTATTGGGCTATGATCAGGGAAACCCAGTCATAACTCCTGCTATTTAACAGGGCTTTAGCTGCTTCATTGTACTGCAGGTTAGAGAAACAGCATAGGAGTGCAAAGTGTGCCACTTATTTGTGAGGAACTTGGGGCAATCACTCAGTTACCAGAAGTGGTGTACTTCTGAATGATCAACATCTGTAAAAGCTCTTGAGACTTCACTCTGCAGCACTTTATTTTACTGATTGTCAAAATAAAGTTCATCAGAGCTTTTAAATCTGTAAATATTGACTGCTTTTATGTGATGGTGGCTGTGTTTTGTAGCACGATATTAGAGAAGCAACAGCCTCAAAAGTGCATATCAAACGTTGTTGGGCACTTTTATGAGTTCAGAAAAATGCAGCTTGCTTGTCATTTTACAGTTGGCATAAGTAGTGCTCCATTTAGTAAAAGTAGAAGTACACAGCTAATGCATCTCCCTGTGTGTGTGTGTGTGTGTGTGTGTGGGGGTATTTGTGCGTGTGTGGGAGTATTTGTGCATGTGTGGGGGTATTTGTGCATGTTGTGGTTGTATTTGTACATGCGTGTGGGTATTTGTGTGTGTGTGTGGGTATTTGTGGGTATTTGTGTGTGTGGGTATTTGTGTGTGATGTATATAAATATATATATATATATATATATATATATATATATATATATATAAATATTGTGTGTGCTAGATGCAACTCATAAATAGCAGTACTACATACATACCTTAAGACTGATTGTGCATTTGTTTTATATAGAAGACTGAAAGAAAAATGAGCATTTTTTTTTACTTTCAATTATTTAACCTCATTTGGTGAGGGTGGAGTATTTTCCTTGGGAAATGGCCAATATTTAGAGCTTTATTAATTAAGCTATCACTTCTTGATTTAGAGATCACTTTTCTGCAAGACAAAGGTAATAATGTAACCATTCCCCTATTAAAGGGGAATACTAAGTTTAATCATTAAACACATTGTTTCTTCACCACTGTTGATTTTGTTTTCTGATTTCAGAAAGATCATTATCTTGGCAGGATATGTAACCTATTTGTTTTAATCCTGTTTTGAAATATTTACATCAATGCCATAAGTGTATCATTTTTTGAGACGCGGTTGCTTGAGAAATTCTTAAGTCTCCTTGATTGAGTTTTATTTATGTATTGAATGTTCTTGATTATAGATGGAATATATTAGGTTATTATGTTATCAAGAATCACACCAGCATAAGATTTGACATTTATAACCGAATAGTCATCTATTTTTCAGAAGTTCTCTACTTTTGGAACTTGTGGTCTGTAGGTCATGTCTATTTCATTTACTGCCTGATTGCCATTAGGGATGCATCTCCCTGAGCATATGAAACAAATAGACCGCAAAAATGTTCCTAACTGAAAAAGATTACATGCCTGAAGTCCCTGAGCTATCAGGAAGATGGAGGTTGTAGCCATATATTCAGTGTTTTACAGGCTTTTGAAGAGAGGTTATGGTTTGTCTACTATACTGTAAGAAATCCCAGTGGCTTAAATCAAGTATGTTTCTGCTAAGTCAAATGACTTTACCAGTTCTATTACCAAAGATGCAAATCTTAACCAGCAGATTCATAAAACATGGTAGAGGAACGTTCTTATAACTGGGCACTTGAGAACCTCCGGGATAAACTTCTTGCTTATACAGTGTTTAATTATTCCTTCCTAAGGATAACCCAGATAACTGGATGGGTATTAACAAATTTAGTCTGGTACTGACTGGTATGTTCATTCTGGAGAAAGTTGATGTGGGAGGATTCTGGCAAGACTTCAAAGCTCATAAGGCTTTTAAATCCTTCCATTTTTCATCCTCGGGTATTCCATGTATTCAGTGACTGCCGAATGCATTGTTTTCTTGAGTATCCTTTTCTAAATTTCATCCATTTTGTTTTCATTTCTACTTCAGTATGTTCAATTATAAAATACCTGTCTTGACTTTATTTAACACTTTAAATTATTACGCTGTGATTTGGAAAATAGATGAAATATAAAATTGCATGTAAATCATCTGTTTTAAATTGATTTCAGATTCCATATGTATAGATTTACCAGACTGTGCATTTTCACCACTCCTGGGCAGTGGGAGCTTGAAAGTCATTCTCATACTTTCAACGAACCACTCCTTGAGCCAATAACCTACGACCAAAAGTTAAAAAAACACCTTTATTCGATCCACATAAAATTGTTGACTGTGCAAAATTTAATCCACAAAAGCAGATCAATAATCCACTGTGTAGGAATAATCCACAAAAGTCAAAGCGCTTTTCGTCGATAGACTTCATCAGAACAGTTAATAATGCCACTGTTCTGCTTCTCTTATGATCAGACATTTCAACTCAAATATTTGTTTTTTGAGTCTGTGGATGGATTGGTACATTTGCAACATTTTAACCATAACTTTCAAGTCTACCCTCACAGGCATACACACCTCTCAGTGTTACATTCTCATACTTTGTTTTCATAAAGAAACTTGAAATAGCTTGTGCAAATGAAATGTCAGTTTATTTTATAGCAATTTACTAATGTCAATAATTATGCTACTGTTATCTCCACATTTTACTTGAGGTTATATTATGATGAATTTTATTATAACCATAATAATCATTGGCAGCCTTTTTAAAATTCAACTAGATATTAAAGGGATGATCAGGGTAAGTGAAGCCAGTATGGTACAGGTATATGATGGAAGTAATGAGTGGCTGATATTTTCATAAGGTGTAGATAAGAGAGGGGGTGGAATTTACTGGAGGAAACTGGGAAAGGAACCAAGGCATGGGAACAAATAGAGAATGCAACATGCAAGGTAATAGAATGGGAACAGGCGAAGAATCATTTGGACTGCAGTGCCGAGACCATTTCCTTACATGGATTGAAAGAGTGCAGGCAAAGAGAGAGTACTAGGGTGAACCAAAATGAAAGACTCACACTTGTAGTTGAATGCTGCTAACAAAAAAAAAAAAATGGGAAGATATATGTGTGGCTCATAAATATGCAGCAAAGTCTAGAAGATTGAGGATTTTCTACTTGGGAGTATTTGCATACAAGAATTTTTCCTCTGGTAGATGCAAATTTTGGAGAGTTGTAATGAGTTTGAATTCCATGCAACTACTCTGTCAGGGTAAGCAAATTGGTGTAACTGAGGAAATTGTTTCAGCTGTGATGCGGAATTAGAATTTCCTAAACATAGTAAAGCCATACAAAGTTTGACTTCCTTTTTCTAGTAATAGTTTTTTCGAAAGCCACTAGAATTAGTCTCAACCAACCATATTAGATGCAGTGAATATAGTGATGGGCATAACACAACTGGCAATGGAATCTCCAGAAAAGGGTAGGAGCAAAGCTCATAGAAGAAATGGAAATTGTTGGAACAGTACATGTAGAATAATGCTTGGGAGGAATGAGATTTAAAGGAATGTGGGAATTGAATTAGTGATGCAATATGTGGCTACAGAAAATTATATCACTGTATAATGTTTGCAACTGAAAAATGTCAGTATGGCTTGTTTTCAGTTGTTTGAATGTATGATCACCTATGTCATAAGTGATTTAACAAAAAATGTTCTTGTTTAAAAAAAGATTAGATGAAAATAAATACAAAATCTGGGATAGAAGGTTTACTTGTATATTGTATAACAACTGGGAAAACAAAAATGAAAAGTTTATGTAAATAAAACTAGACGGTAGCATTGTAAATGAATTTAAACATGTCTCTTGGGGAAAAATGAGGTAGTCCATTTGTAACATTTTAAGATGGTGGAAGATTAAAAAAAAAATGGACTCTCAATGTTTTTGTTATACCACCTTGACATACTTTTTCATTTGTGCTGCAATACTGACCTAAGCTATTGTCACCTTGGGAAAATACTTAATTTTGTATTTTGCCTTAAGGAAAGTACCACCAAAATGCAGAACCCCAACTAAATGCCTCTGTGTTCAATACATTTTTAGTATTGTAACTTAGATTAATGATTCATGAATTTAATTCAAATGCTTACCATCTTCCTGGCATCATCGGTGAGTATGCACTTAGATAACTCATTGTCAGTAGCGCTGCAGAGACTTTGTACTATATAAATAGCCGTCTAAAGGTACATGTATGTTATAAGTAGATAGTTTCAAGCCAGGATAGCATTTTAAAAGCAGTTTTAGACATTGAGCTCATCACTAAGCATTATAATCTAAAGTGGCTGATCCCTCTTTGGTTTGTACCTATAGGTACAACTTGCTTCTCTTCATAGGTTCATAGGTACTAGGCTATTGGTCCTAGGGCCTATACAAGCCTAGCCAAAAAGGTACCCTGGCTTTTGACACCCAAGAAAATTATTTTCCTGTGCCCCTGTTGAGCAGAGGCACAGAGGTGATCCCTGGGGTGAATTTCCTATTTCCCATCCAATTATAACGATTTTTCTTGAACAGTGCTAATGAGGAGCTTTGTTTGTTCTAGAGTATGGGAAGTCTCTGCAACAGGAATCTATCCCTCCAGCATGTTCTGTTTATTGTGATGACAAGGTTTAGGTCCCTAGAGCATGTAGCTCAGAGGGATTGAGATTACTTTAAGTGGAGCATGTCCAACAACTCTGGGTTTGACATAGATTTGTATGTTAGGCAGAGATTGCCTCTGAGTAGGCAATATGCGACAGAGTAAAGCTGGAGTTTATTGAGACGGTCTGGGTAGGGCATCTGTTTGTGGCTGGTAATCCTCTTTGTGAAGTATATCTGCAGCCTTTCCAGTTGTAGATGTTTTGTGAGGTACATACCAAAAGGGGCGTTGTACTCTATAATGGGTCAATTGAGTGATGAGTAGAGGGCAACAATGACGTCTTTTTTTTCCTGGATGAGAAACATTTTGAGATGAGGTGTGCCATGTAGAAGGATTTCCTGACTACTGTGGCGATGTGATTATCAAAGGAGAGACTACTGTCCACTTGTGTCCCAAGGTCTCTTATCACACTTTTGGTGTTAGGTAGACTACCACCTATGTGGTAGCTCATGGGTACAGAGTTTTTACCAAAGGGGATGACAATGCACTTTTTGGCATTGAGCCTGAGGCCACGGCTTTGACACCAAGAATCTGTCCCAGTGAGGCCCTATTGTAGGATGTCCACATCGTTAGGACTTTCAGTTATGGCTCCAAGTTTGCAGTCATCTGCAAACTTTATCAGCCAAAGACCTTCTGTGTTAGCGTGTACTTCTGAGAAGTAGATACCAAGCAGGAGAGGACCCAGGACTGAACCCTGTGGTATTCCACTTGTCACTTGTCTGAACTCAAATTTGGATTCTGCTACTTTCACAGTGTGGGTTCTGTCAGTGAGCCAGTTGGCAACCCATCTTGTTGACCTAGGGATTTATACCTAGTTTAGTGAGTTTATCTATAATTCCAGAGTGGGGGATGGTGTCGAAAGCCTTGGCGAGATTTAGATAGGCTGTGTGAACCACCTTACCCTCGTCTACGGCTGTGGTGACTGCTTCAGATAAGTCAATCAGGTTTAGGAGACATGATCTGCCTTTTACAAACCCAAACTGGGTGGGGTCCAGAGTTTGGAGATTACCAGTGTCTTTGTTTATAAGTTCCATGATGATACTTTCCATAGCCTTGCAGACTAGGCTCGTTAGGCTAATGGGGCGGTAGTTCCCGGGGTCCATGGTGGCTCCCCCTTTGTGGAGTGGGATAACAATCGCTGTGCACCATTCAGTGGGTACAAAGCCTGATGTAAGGTTATGATTGAACATGGTGCTTAGATGGGCTTCCAGTTCATTCTGTAGTTCATGTAGAACGCAGCCTGGGATGTTGTCTGGTCCCATGGATGCTGTGTTTTTGGCTTTGGAAACTGTGTTTTTACCTGTGCAGCCATGATTACAGGAACTTTGCATTCTTCTGTTTTAGAGATGGGCCCCTTAGGGGGTGGGGGGCGGGGGTAAAGTTATCACTGAACCTATCTGCCAGGATGTTGGCAATATCAGTTGGTTTTGTATATTTAGTGCCATTGTGCTGTAACTCAGAGCAGATCTGAGTGTTGCCATTGAGATTCATGACATAGCTATAGAATGCTTTGTGGTTGTCTTTAGAATCAATGGCGGTTTTGTTTTCATCACTAGCTTTGGAGGATTGTATGAGGGATCTCAGCTTCTTACTGAGGCTGACAAGGGGGTTCTTCCAGTCATGGGATTTTAATGTTATTTGCAACAGTTTCTTTCTTCTGTTGTAGAGTTTGTTTATGGCAGGGGACCACCAGATTGGCTTCCTTTTTTTGGAGGATAGCATCTTGGTTCTGTCAGGGATAGCACGATCCATGCACTCATAAGTGCTTATAAAATGCATTTGTGTAGGATTCAGCAGTCATACCTCTGTTGTCCGTCTGCATGGGTGCTGTGAAGTTTGCCACTTCTGTCTTAAGAAGCGTGAAGTTCGCTTTGGATAAATTTTTTTACGGTGGTTTCCCTAATGGGGGGTGGGGTGGTGGTGGGATGTGGATGTGTAGGCTGATTAGCTTGTGGTCAGATCTGAGAAACGAGGAATTGACCTCTGGCATGGAACGCCAGTCGCCCATGTTGGTAATGACCAGGTCTAGGATATTGTTATTCCTAACACGCATACATACTGACTGTGCTATGATTGTATAAAAGAGCTGCACACTGGCATTGCATTTGTTTCCCTTTTGTTCTCAGCAACTTTGCAGAATTGAGAACAAGAAGTCTTTAAAGTGTTACTATAAGCAAAAACTTTCTGGCCAGACTGTTTCATGTTTTAAATAGTTCCTCTCTTCAGTACCTTAATATTTTAATTAAAATGATCTGACAACATTACCTTATCTACCTCCACATTTTAGAAGCACACTTATTTGTATTTTTTTCTGTCAAATGAATTGGAGATGGCCCCTACAAGAAAATCTCTACTGTTTTTAGTTAGCCTACTTTTTAGCAAATTGAAGAGCAAAAGCATTGATCACATACTTAAACTGGGCAGAGTCTTTCAGAATAATTTTCACCTTTTATCGTTCTACATCTATTCCATATTTTATAAGGTTTTAATTTATTCCTAGAAAGTTTGGGAGCTACTGCCCATCTGCTTTAGTCTTTGTTCTTAAAATTGTTTTGTACCCTCTTTCTTTTCTGCCCCTCTGCAGAGGTTTTACTTAAATTTTTTCTCATCACCTAAAAACATAATTCTTTATTTGCTTTATGAAAGTATTCATACTCAAAAAGTATTGATACAACTGTAATAGTGGAAGGAATTTTTACTTAAATATACATGTCTTAATTTTAAAATTTTAAATGAGTCTGAGGTTTTTCATTAACATTGAAGAAAACATCTCAAGAACAGTTTATTGTAGTGCTGGGCTGTTTGTTGTTTTTTCTATTTCATAAACATTGTCAACTTGTTTGAAAATATTTTTGTCTGTGTAGTGTGATTTGTTTCTTTACTGAACAAGTTGAGACATTTGTCTTGTTTGTGACTACACAACACAATTCTTTTCTCTTCATCTTCTTAAATCTGTTTATTTTCCACACACTGTATTTTTTTAACTCACATTGTTTTATCTTTGTAAAACTGTGCAGCTCTCTATGAATGTGCATATAAGTAACATTCAAATTTAAAATTTGTGGTTCAGCACTGGTTGTCTTCTCAAATCTCACACCACCCTTTCAGAAGCCTTCTTTTGCACCTTCATTTGTGAAAACTACATGCAAAATACATTGTACTGGCTTGCTGTACAGTATGCCAGAATTTACTCTCGTCTTTGGATGCCTAAAATTTCAGCCACATAGTATACTATCTTGGTTATACACTGTAAAGATTTTATTTCATTTCTGTAAACCATGAATATATTCTAGTTTTCTGTCTGGGCAATATTTGCTGTAATTCTCTAATTATCTCTTCTGCTGGATGTCTGGTAGACCTGCTGTATCTACAAGTATTCACCCTTGATCCCTTTCTGTCCTTCTTATATTTTACAGTTATTATACCTACCTTAATACCTGTTTTTCTTGTAGTTTTTATATCTATCTATCTATTTATCCAGCCTTTAGTTGACCAGGTTAGTCCCACTAATGCCTTTTCTGAGGGGAGACTCATGCTGATATTTGTATTAGTAGGGGAAATTTGGCCAGGGCATCAGGGAACTTCCCCCTATACATTTTCCATAGTGTGTGTGTGTGTGTGTGTGTGTGTGTGTGTGTGTGTGTGTGTGTGTGTGGCGCATTTTGCTTTCTGCTTCTGGTCCATCCACGAAGGCAGCTTGGAGAAGCAGGAAGCTACTATAAGCAAAAATGGAGAGTGTAGAGCAGAAAGAGAAGGCAAATCTTGATTGTGCTGCTATTAATCAAGCAGCAGAGATGTTTATTTTGACAAAGAATGAGCCAGAAGCCAAGAAAAGCTTAGGAGAGGAGTATGGTATGTCTGAGATTGAGGAAAAGGTGAAGTATTAGGAAAATGGGTGCAGTGGAGATAGATTTGTGTTCTAGCAGAAGCTTTTTGAATTTGAGGATATAACACAAGATTGTATGGTTACAGCCCCCAGTCAGGTGGGTTGCAGGATGACACACTTGGAAGATGGAAAGGATTTATCTTGAGGAGAAAGAGAATGCAGAAGAGAGGAAGCATAGATAAGGAGTCATACACTGAGATGGTGAGAGAAGGAATATGTGGTAAGCAAGTTGAAGAAGAAATGAAAGTTAGAAGAAAGACTGTTTAAGGTCCGAGTTGAAAAGAAAGATGCTCCGATGGACAGATAGAAGGTATGGGATGAAGTTAAGATGCTCAGGATTAAAACAAGTGAGGTAGGAGCATTTATGTATATTAATAAAGAGACTTTTTGTGACTCTCTATTTTCAAGATTGGGCAGATAATTGAGTAGTTTATAAAGGAATTTAAAAAGACTGCTCACAGTGGAACTTTTATGTATGTATATAAGCCCTTTTAGTGAAGCAAAGAAAAAATAAATTAAACTAGAAGATAATTAGATTTTTGTCAAAAAACAGATATGTGGTGGTAAAAAACATAATATGGAATTTTGAAAAACGAGATCTCTTCAGGAATACATGTAGGGGTTGGGAGGGTGGCCTAATGGTTAAGGTGTTTGCCTTACAAACACAAGGTGCAGGGTTTGAGTCTCACAAGGGATAATTGGCTAAGCTTAAAATGGCTCGCAAGGGCAGTTAGCTTAGTACTAATCTATGAACCTATGAACCTATGAACCTATTTATATAAAGATACAATTAACATGTTAATGTTAAATCTTACACTTGTTATAAGAGGTAGAATTACTGTTATTGAAGTAAGGCAGAGAACATGTTATAAGAATGATTGCATTATATGCTTAAGTTATAAAAAGGAGATGGAAGAAATATTGAGAAAGATGATATGGTGATACTTCATTTAAAACAGCCTAACAAAAAGGCATATGATGTTAAAATAGCAAAAGATACCATAAATTATGGATTGTTTCAAAATATGGAATTTAGATCATAGGGCAATATCGATTATGGTAAAAAGAAATCATTATATAAAAATAGGGAAAGGAATAAAATGAAGTAAAATGGGATGATTAAGGAAGAAGAGGTCATGAGATTATGGCAAGATCATGTAGAAATGAGAGAATTTAGCAAAGACTGGTCAGAACAGAGGTTGCATTTTGAACTGAAATATAAAAATATTTAAGACATGGAGAAAATAGAGAATGTGTAGGGAAAAGAGGAATTATAGGAATTTAACATGATTGAGTGTATAGAGAATGATGATAATTTCTTCAGTAAACAAATTTGAGATGAATAAGAAAAAGCATTTATTGTACAAAAGATTTTTTGAAAAGAAAAATTGTACCTTGTTTAAGTAAAATTATCTAAGAGAATGGTAGCATAATGAGGGAATGATAGATTCATCAGGTAAGATATGTAGAACTCTAGGAATTTAGTAAAAATATATTACGACAGTAGTTAAATAATAGACAAGGTCTGGAAGATACACACGTTTTTCTTAGACATGGAGAATAATTTAGAAAAAGAGACAGCAATAGAGCTAGAACAGGTAATAAAAAGGATGAATTTAGGTTCTACAGCAGGACCAGATGGAATAGAATATAAGATGTAAAAAAAATCTGACTTTGGAGCAAAAAAGTACTATATAAAAGTATTAAATGAATGAAGCAAAAAAGTAGTATATAAAATTGTTAAATGAATGTTTAGAGAAGGTTTTATAAAGATTTGTTGAGGTATCAGCGGATTTATGCAGAAAAAAAGGAGAGAAAAAATTCTAAATTGGAGACCAATTGTATTAAATAATATGGAAGGAAAAGTAGGAAAGGTGTAAAAGAATGTTTTTTGTATAAAAGTTTAAGTTCAAGACTTACTATTAGGGGATTAATAGATGATATAGTAAGAAATGTTCAGGCAAAAGTGATGGTATGTGACTACTTAAGCATTTGACTAAATAATTTAGTATTATGGGATATAGTTAATATGTATAATATAAGTCAGAAGATTAATGTGTGTATGTCAGTATACGATTATTGTATAATGATGGTTATGGTTAAGGGACGATAAAAGGAGAAAGGTATCAGGCAAGGATACCCATTAAGTGGAACATAGCATCCATCTCCTTATTCACGTACATTGATATTAACAGTTTTATTCCTATGAAACAGATAAAAATGCCAATAGTGTTGAATTATGCAGATGGCATAATCATCACAACTAAAAATAAAAGTTGATATTAATGTAGTAATAAAGCATTTGAATTATGCAGACGGCATAATCATCACAACTAAAAATAAAAGTTGATATTAATGTAGTAATAAAGCATTTACAATATGATATTGAAGTGTTTGGGCTTTTATTAAATGAAGATAAACATTTTTGAAGAAAAGACTGGTGGAGTTGAGTTTAATAAAGAAAAAAATAAAATTCTTGAAATAAATTTTGGGAAGCAAGAAATAAGTTCTGTATGGAAAGAGAAAATACAGGAATTTAAAAAAGTGTGTTTTGGTAGTCTTTTAGGCTTTCTTTTAAAAATAAAGTATATTTCAGTTCTGTTAACAAAGATTGCTTGCTGACATAGTGTCTCTAGTGGTCCTTTAAATTTAGGGAAGAGTGTATACAATATATTTACCTTTATGTGGTGCTCATACAATATATTTACCTTTATGTGGTGCTCAAGGTTAAGCCCTGTGAAGAGGGGTATTGTATGTGAATACTGAAGAAGTTTAGGTTTAATAAACCCTATAGTGTATATGTTCTCCTTAAATTTATACACAATAATAAAGCATTTAAAAGATGATGATACATTAATAACGGAAAGTGTGAAGTATAAAATGGAATGGTTGACTTTTTAGAGCTACAAAAGAGGAGCTGTTGTAATAAAGAAAAGGAAATTATCAAGATTATTTTGTGGAAAATGAATTTGAAAAATTTGAAAATGAGAGAAAAATTGTATGAAAAGATTATGGAAAAATATTACAGGATATATCCTTGGAAGGAATTAAAAAATGACAGGGGGAATGCTATTGCTGCAAGAATGAAGATATGTAAAAAAATAAAGTATAGAAGATCAAGATTTGCTATGGTGATTGGCTACACAAAAGCTACCAGTGAAGGCAAATATGCCAGATAAAAGTCTAAAAGACAGTTTGTCTGTATTGTGTTGAATTTTTGTATACTTGTTTTTATACAATGTAAAAGGGTAAAATGTTATGGGAAAAAGATGAGAGAGATTAGGTACATGATTTTAAAGATGTAAGCAATTTAAATATTCACATGATGGTATTTGGTTACTATAAATATAAACGTTAAAAAGGTGGAAAATCTCAAAATGTCACATATTATGGCTAATCTGGAATCATGAGGTTAAGGACTTCAATGACAAATGTGACTTGGCAATGATTTAAAAAAAAAAAAGTTTTGGTTGTGGAAATTGGAGTGGGGGGTCAAAGTATGTGTTGCATATGATGTAAATGAAAAAGGAATATGTAATTTGTAAATGTGTTTGTGTGTAATATAAAGTAAATAATTGGAAATGTGTATATAAAATTTACTAATGTAAATGTATATGATCGTGCAGATATTTATGGATTATGTATATAAAGAACCCCTACTCATTGTGTACAGGGATGCAATTCATTGTTACACCCCCTGTCATCTGGGCCAGCATGGAGGAATCTTGGAGAATCAGGAAGTTGAAATTCTAACATGGAAGAGAAAGAGATTGATTGTTTTTCAGGTTTTTGAGATGAGTAGTACCATAAATCAAATGGCAAACAATGCTAACATGTTAAATGGTGAAGCAGAAGTTAAAAGGGGTGATGAGAAGTGAGAAAAGAGGAGAGATGGTAAAAAGACAAAAAGAAGCAATTGAAGTGCATATTGTGGATTCAGAAGATATGTTTCAATAGTCTCTACAACACCTGAGTTTTGGAGGGTTGTGGGATGTTTATTTGAAAAAACTTACTGAACAGAACTGGATCATGAAAATGTAATATCGTGGTGTGAAATAATGGACAGAATATAATAAAGAAGAGGAAAAAATAATGAAGAGAAAAAAATGGTATGTACAAACAGTAAAAAACAGTACGAGAAGGAGAATAGGCAACAAAAAGAGGTAAAGCATAGGGTAAAAGTAAGCATCAAAACTCATAAAGAAATGGACAGTATGAAGTATAGGACAGCATCCTTTCACCACTGGGTATTGAACCCAGAGAGGTAACAAGATTACGCTGTACTAGTAAAGATACTTTTTTGATATTTTCTTAGAGGAGGCACAATAAATGGAAAAATGTTTAGAACAGTATGAAAAAATAACAAAAATCCTTGGAATGTGTATGTTGTTCAGGCATTTAATAGCAAAGCAAAACAGAGTATACATTTTTAACTGAAGTGGAAAGACACACATTGATGGACTACTTAAAAGCTGTGTACAGATGTAATGGACATTACTAAGATTTGTGATAATAGAGGTTATGGACTTGGGGATGGGAATGTGGTTTTTATATTGAAAATACAAAATGTCAAACTAATACATTTGCCTATTATAATTGAATGTGGAGGGGAATAAAAATTGGTTAGATACTAGGGACAAATGAAGACATGATTTCTGTGTGGTAAAGATCATTTAATGAATAACTGTGCCAAAAAGCAATACATTATTTGTGAAAAAATGGTCATGCAGCAAGAAATTGTGAGCAAAAATGTGGGGCATTCGTGGATGGATTGTAGCATTAAAGAAAATCCTACACAAGAAATAATGTTAGACCAAGAAAGGGAAATGGTTTGGTAGATAATACAAAAGAACACACAACAAATAATTAACAAGGAAGATGCAAATGTGGAAATAAAATGTATGGGCGGGGGAACAAAAAGGAGAGAGGAAGAATGAAGTGATGAGTTATAAGCAAAATGAGTTATATTGGGAAAGGGTGAAAAATAGGAAGGGCACATTTAAAAATATAGGAGGTAACAAAGAATAAAAAATTACATAAGTATGTCTCCTAACCATTAATGTAAATAGTATATAGAATGCTCAATGTGTTGGAATGGTGAAAATTGTTAGATATATCATAATAGTCATAACAGAAAATGGAAGAATAGAAGTAAATGGGTTATGGAAAGGCAAGGCTGTATCGAACCGAGCAGAGGAAAGAATGCTTAGGCATGGCAATTTTATGTAACAAATTGTGTAGAAATTCTGGATTATACATGAGTAGTACTAGAAAAATTAGTAAGATACAAGATGGAACAAGTGAACTATATAGAGTGATTTCACCTAACAGGAACTGATTGTTTCGGAAAACACTTGACTATATTATTGTAAATATGCAAATAATAGGGGGCGACTAAAATTGTGATTTAAAATCTAGGAGAAAAGAAGGGTCAGATGTAAAGGTTAACCTCTGATCTTATCAAAAGTGTCTAAGTATTTATTCGATAACAAACATTGCCGTACAAGAGAAGCAATTTTAAGAACTGAAATTTATTATTTTATAGTATCAGAGTTTAAGTATACTAAATCAAGAAGACAATTACTGTTTTTTCTGACCATTTAGCTATCTGAATAGAGACTGAAGAAAATTTTGGTTATATAAAAATAGACGTATGAAAAGAATTAATGAAGTTGACTTAAATGAGAATATTTAGGAAATACATGAACTGTAGTTAGATTCTTTAAATATTAGACAATTCTATAAAGACTGGACAAGTTGGTGAAATTTATTTTAAAAGGAAAGCTACAAAAAAGTATTGGAATGGCAAAATGAATTGTCAGTGCAGTGATGCAGCAGTTAGCATTTTCACCTCACAGCAAGAAGTCTTCCTGTTCGATTCTCTGCTTGGGTGCCTTCTTGGGGGGTGGAGGGTCTGCATGTCTTTCCTGCATTGTATGGATTTCCTACCACATTCCAGACATGTGCATCTGGAGCATTTCTCCCTGGGCTTCTGCTAAAAAAATGGCCTCTGTTCTAGTTGGACATTCCTGGTAAACAAATGTAAAATAAGATGAAACGAAAACATGATGCAAGTATAAGGAGATGAGCAACAGACACATATGGATATAGAAAGGAAATAGGATAAATCATCTTGCGATTTCTCTGCTTGGGACGGAAAAGTGAGGCAACTAAGTAAAGTGAGTATATGTATGGATCCGGAAATAGGAGTGAGGATAGAAGACCTGAATTTTTTGTTTATTTTATCAGTGAATTTTAGAAAGTGGTACTGTTTCACTTAACAAGAAAGCTGTAGAATAATCACAGTTAATGTGGTTAACTAAGCTTGATCTGTGAAAATTGAGCTATTAAATAAATATTGCATCAACTGTGCCTTCATTTTATTAATGTACCTTAAAGTTTTCCATGCCAGGGGGATAACATTTTTATCAGCAGTACTTTTGCAGGAATACAAAACAAAACCCAACTGAAAAAACACAGATTACTATACCTTGTGTACTAGGGGTTGGTGTCTGAACATGCTATCTTTTACACACAGTAATTTTGTTATACTAGCTAGATTCCAACAGATTTCCAAATAGACCTGAAAATTTGGATTGCCTAATCCAAACAGCCAAAATATCCATTCAGTATTGAAGGATAATCCATAACCCTCACTCATCAAACCAGCCACATACTGCCAGTATCTCATCACCTTTGGGCAGTCCCTAAACAAATTATTTGCTCCAAGAGCATTGTGACTCTGGCATTTATCACACTGCTTTGAGCACCTTGGGTTATATTTTACCCTATCCAGAAAGTGACTATCATTGAGCCTTATTTGCTGCTCCCTATATCTTTGCCATTACTGATAACCTTCCACTCGCCCCTTACAAGGTAAATCACCTTATATATTCCATCTGCTTATTCTGTCCTAGTGTTTACTGTTACTTCTCACAAGTCCCAGTAAATCATGCTCACCCTTTCTTGATTGTGATTCATTTGGTCCATGGCATAACCATATGAGACTCTTAACCCTAATGGCTTTGGTCTTCAAAATGTCTTTCAACTATAAACAGGTGAATTGCTCTTACCTTCAAAGCCCAGATTCTGTATTTAGTGTCGCAAAGTCCTTTGTCAAACTTTGGTTTATCACTAATCAACACCAGTCATGAATCTCCCTGTTACACCAGTACTGAATTATTTTGGTAGTTCAGGTGGTGATTAACATTAGTTTGGTGTCTCACTATATGTGGGGTCCCTATCTCATTACAAGTTTCCATACCAGGCACAATCATCACTTTTAACATGAGAATTCTGGGAGCCACCCCCCATGTATATTCTTTGTCCCCATATCTAAACAGTTTGAGTATCCACTCACCATTTCTTAAACAGAGCAGTTTGGGGCAGTTAGAAGGTCATAACTTAGCCTACATTTGTAATTGTTGCAGAGGATGTAGTTTTACCTAATTTATCTCTCTCAATTCAGGGGTATTCTGTTTTTGGAAAGCCCTAAGGCCACTGCATTAAGGTGCTTCTGCAAGAGCACAAGAGAAGGGTGGTGGTCTGGTAGTGGCAAATTTCTTAAGACATAGAAAATATGGAGGGTTACCATAAACTGTGAAGATTGAGCTCTGCCAGAAATTGTACCAAGTAAGGTAAGAGCAATTCACCTGTTTATAGTTGAAAGACATTTTGAAGACCAAAGCCATTAGGGTTAAGAGTCCCATATGGAGCAGAGGCATCCAAAGCAGACACCCAAGCAACCGCCACCTCATGACACACCACAGGCAACACATAAAACACAAAATCAGTGTGCAAAGCAGTCACAGCCCTTAAGGCCAAATACAACACCAAACATACTTGTCATAGGTGACTCCATAGTCAGACACACTGACGTCCCACTCACCAGGCTGAACAAGGAGAGAGTCACAGTAAGCTGCCTATCGGGCACTAGAATCCACCACATAACACAAGCACTCGGGTCACTCCACAGCAAGTACAAATATGACAGTCATTGTCCATGCTGGTGTGAACGACCTGAGACATACCTCCCTGGACTACATGAAAAGAGACATAGAGGAGCTCTCTGATTATGTAGCCCAGGCAGGTATGACCCTGACCCTGAGCAGCATCCTTCCTTCACCAAGAATGATGCCACAACATAGAGACAAGATGATCAGCTTTAACAATTGGCTTAACTTCTGGTGTCATTCAAAGGGGATCCAGTGTCTGTCTGCCTGGGATGACATGCTTGACAAGCCACGCTGCCGCAAGGGACGGCTTGCACCTGTCACCCTGGGATTCGGATATTGGCTAAGGCTCTTGCCACCCCTATAGTGCCTTTTTAGGCAAGGCTCAAATTCTAAACCTACCACCCTAGAAAACAAAATGGGAAGAAACTAAGGGTAATGCTGCTCAATGCCAGAAGTCTAAATCTCAAAATGCACGCACTCGAGGCCCTTCTCAGTATGGAGAACATCGATGTCTGTGCTGTGACTGAAACCTGGTTCAAGGATCCTGAGAGCACCCCGGCACTATCAGGTTTTACCTCATATCATGTGTTCCGGCCCCAAAACCCGGACCACACCACAAAAGGTGGGGGTGTATCCATATTCATCAAGGATACCCACACCTCCAGGTTGGTGGCAATGCACAAAGCATCGGAAACCATCCAGGTGCAATTAACCATAGGCAAAACTGCTCTACAATTTGTAGCATGCTGCAGGCCACCCTCTCAAACTCAGGAACCCCACACAGCCTTCCTGAAGACACTGGAGGGTATAAATGTATCTCCAAACACCATTATATTGGGTGACTTCAACTACCCGGATATAGACGGGGAACATTACTCAAGCCCAAACTTTCTAGCCCAAAGGTTCCTGGAGTTCATAAATTCAAATGCCATGGAACAACTAGTCACCGTTCCCATAAGAGGAGAAAATATACTAGATCTCATCATCACAAACATGGGGATAAAATGCTCCACACCGGAAGTATATCCCTCATTGGTGAGATCAGATCATAAACTAATCTCACTGGATATCCACATCCCGCCCCCACCCCAAACAAAAAAGACCACAGAGAAGAACTTCTCTAAAGCAAACTTCACAACTTCAAGACTGGTGTGGTATCCTTCAAGGCCCCCGAGCCAGTGGAAACCACAACCCAAGCTGTGGAAGCCCTTACAAATGCCTTCTACGAACACCTCCAGGACTGCATGGATCAGGAAATCCCTAATAAATCCAAGACTCTTTCCACCAAGGGCAAACGTCCAGTCTGGTGGACCCCAGCCATAAACATATTTTACAATAAGAGGAGAAAGCTGTTACATGATAGAGCAAATTCCATAAAAGAGAAGACACCTTTGATCATTATTAGTAAAAAAATACGAGCACTCATAAAATCATCCAAGGCCAACTTTGAGAGAAAAATTGCCATAGATTCAAAAGACAATCATAAGGCCTTCTTCAGCTATGTTAGAAACCTGGGTGGAAACTCCCAGATATGCTCAGAATTAATCCAAAATTATACAAAAATCACTGAACCCACAGACATTGCCAACATACTGGCAGACAGGTTCAGTGCAAACTTCACCCTCCCCAAAAGGAGAGATGACTATCCCAGCGGAGTGCAGCCTCCCAGACATCTCCAATGCGCAGGTGAAAGCTGCTCTCTCTAAAGCTAAAAACACAGCATCAATGGGACCAGATGGTGTCCTCGGCTGTGTGCTACACGAACTCAATGAGGAACTAAACCCACACATAAGGCAGCTGTTTAATCTTAGCCTTACCACAGGATACGTGCCCAAGGAGTGGCATACGGCAACTGTGGTCCCACTCCACAAAGGTGGTGCCTCTACGGACCCTGGTAATTACCGCCCCATAAGCTTAACAAGCCTGGTCTGCAAAGCTATGGAGAGGATCATAATGGAACTCATAAACAAAGATATAAGGGACTTGCAGACATTGGACCCGACCCAGTTTGGCTTTGTCAAGGGCAGATCATGCCTTTTGAACTTGGTCAACTTCTTCGAAACAGTCACCAAGGCCATTGATGAGGGAAAGGCAGTCCATACAGCCTACCTTGACCTTGCAAAGCTGACACAATACCCCACTCGGGTATTATAGAGAAACTTACCAGCTTAAATGTAAACCCATATGTCACAAGATGGGTTGCAAACTGGCTAAAGGACAGAACCCACAGGGTTAGAGTAGCTGGCGCCATGTCAGACTCCAAGCCGGTCACAAGTGGTGTCGCACAGGGCTCAGTCCTTGGCCCCCTGTTGTTCGGCATCTACTTCTCAGAAGTACAGGCTAACATAGGCGGACTATGGCTGACAAAGTTTGCAGATGACTGCAAACTGGGAGCCATAGTGGAAAGTACATCGGACACAGATATCGTTCAGAGGGGTCTCACGGAAACTGATCGCTGGTGCCAGAGCCATGGCCTGAAGTTAAATGCCAAAAATGTATAGTCATACCCTTCGGGAAAAACAAGGTAACCCCAAGCTACCATATAGGCGGCAATCCACTAAGCACAGAAGAGGTTATCAGGGACCTGGGGACCCAGGTTGACAGTGGCCTTTCTTTTGACACTCACATTGCTAAAGTGGTTAGAAAAACCTTCTACATTGCCCACCTGATCATGAAGGGATTCACATCCAGATCAAGTGAGGTCATTGTTCCCCTGTACTCTTCACTTATCAGACCAATGATCGAGTACAATGCCCCATTCGGGATGTGTCTCACCCGACACCTGCAGCAATTGGAGAGACCCCAAAAGTTCCTCACCAAAAGGATAAAGGGACTCCAAAATCTGTCATATGCTGACAGACTGAAGAAACTCCAGCTCTATTCAGTCGCATACCGTCTGCTCAGAGGTGACCTGTGCCTGACATACAAGGCCATGTCCAACCCGGAATTAATGGACATGCTCCACCTCAAAAAATCCAAATCTACCAGATCCACTAGAGCAAGCGACTTAAACCTTAGCACGGATATAAATAGGACATGCTGGAGGGATATATTTGTCACCCAGAGACTCCCTATGTTGTGGAATAAAATCCCAGTCCATGTGAGGCAGAGCACCTCGCTGGCTCTGTTTAAGAGAAATCTTGACCGGTGGATGGGAGATCGTAGGTTTACCCCGGGAATCATCTCTGTGTCACTGCTGGACAGAGGCACAACAAACTAATGGGCACAGTATTTTTTTAACATAAGGGGTGGCGTAAGCCTCAAAAACTCTGGGCTAGGCTTATAAATGCCTTAGGGCAGATAGCCTAGTATAAACCTATGAACCTATAAGGTTAT
Organism: Protopterus annectens; assembly: GCF_019279795.1. Classification (NCBI taxonomy): domain Eukaryota; kingdom Metazoa; phylum Chordata; order Ceratodontiformes; family Protopteridae; genus Protopterus; species Protopterus annectens. Next base: position 739,877,845 of record NC_056750.1, on the reverse strand, counting down.
TATGGTTAACCTTTTACCATATCTGTCCAGTTGTGGCAGAATATCTGCCCCAACTAATCGTATGTGTGTGTGATTGTGTGTATGGTATATATATATATATATATATATATATATATCTATATATATATATATATATATATATATACATATATATATATATATATATATATATATAATCGTATGTGTGTGTGTATGGGTGTATGTGTGTATATATATATATATATATATATATATATATATATATATATATATATATATATAGTGAGAGAGAGAGATAATTTTATTTTATTTTTTTAGGGCATTTGATGAATTTTATTTTCTTTTTAGGGCATTTGATAATGATAGAAGAATTAGAGAACTGCCGAAATAGTTTACTGTTTCTCGTTTAAGCATCCTCAACTTATTGGTGTTGCATTTTACGCCACTTTGCTGGGCATATCTGAGCTCACTAATAAATTATCAAATGTACAAAATGTGCTGTGAATCTTCTTTTCCTGTTTGGCTCATTAAAAAAAATAATGAATAAAGAGGACCAGTGGAGTGAATGCTCAACGGAACAACAAGCTCAAAGATAATGGTTAAAAACAAACACCGCTGAGCAAAACAATGGAGGATTGCAATCTCATTTAAATCACAAGTAGCTCCTAAATCCAAAAGCCAATGATGTAAATAATCCAAATGCAGGCGAGGTATGTAAAAAGCAGGTTTATTAATAAAAGGAGGTGAGCTGCATAAGCTTCTTCAGACCTATACAACTAAACTATCTATAAGCATCAGTTTAAAAAGCCAAAATGGCGCCAAAATCCTGTCCATTATTTAAAGGCACATAGCTCATTAAAAATATCAAGTAAAAGTCATATATAAAATGCCTATACATCATTATAAAACAGGACAGCATTTCAAGACAAAACCATTCATATTCATGCCCTTTATTAAAATAAATGAATCAAAAGTCTGTTTGACAAGTGAGGGGGGGGGAATAATAACACAACTATCAAAGCATTAACAGAGCATCTATGCATATAAAGGTTCAAAAGACCCTACTGGCCACAAAGTAAAACTCTTCATAGCCTCTTAACATCTTTTGGACAATAACCTTCTTGATTTCAGCAAAGGTCGCAGGGGAACCCTTCCATTGAGACCTGGGGTGATGTCTGCCCTAAACTTAATAATCCAATGGATTTCCTGGTCTCTGTATAATTGTTGATGTCCCCTCTCCTGTATGTCCTTGAGATCTGTTCCAAGATCCTGAACTTGAAACGATGCTCTTGACCTTTGTCATTAGTATGTTTGGATAGTGCATTATGTGTAGTACCTCTCCTTGTGTGGTATATATGCTCACGAATCCTATCCCTCAGTGTCCTATTAGTCTTGCCTACATAGTAGGCTGGACAGACTGTGCAGCAGGCTAGATAGACTACGTCTCTGGACATACAGTTGCCCCTCGTCCTGATGTAATAAATGCCCGAACCATATGGATATTGGAAGACAGGGTCGGTTTCTATATATGAGCAAAAATTACATTTGTCGCATGTGGTCATGTAGGGACCCAACAAAGCAGGTGGATCATTGTGGACCCTTGGGTAGCAGAGCAAACTCTTTAAATTCTTTTTGTTCCGGTAAACGAATCTAGGTCGAGTACCTGTGAGGCTCTTAATGGTCGGGTCAACTGATAAAACATGCCAATGCTTAGAGAAAATGTCTTTAAGTGTACCTACATCCCTGGTGTAGAAGATGGGAAATGCAATTCCATTGTCCCTATTAGGACCGCCCTCTTGGCTATCCAAGCCATCACTGGCCTCTCCTGATATCTCAACAGCACCATCTGAGAAATATGGTTTCGCTCTGTCTATCCTCAGATCTTCAATGCCCGCCATCCTCTGGAGATGTCTGAGTGGTTATAACCACGTCCTCAGTTTGCTGCTAAGATCTCCTAATTCACATGCCAGATGACTGTCTAGGGTGTATATCTAGACATCCGCATTGATTGTCCCTTCACTATGTTCTTGTATACATAGCCAGGATGCATGCTCGAACGATGCAGCAGTGTGTTCCTATAGCAGGTCTTGCGGTAGACACCCGTGTTGACTATCCCACAGGGTAGTTTGTCAACAAAGACATCTAAAAAATGAATAGTGGTCTTCGACCAATCCATAGTAAACTTCAGAAAGGTGACAGACATGTTGATCTGTGTAAAAAAGGACTGTAATTGTATTATAGAGCCACTCCACACAAGGAAGAGATCATCCACAAAACGCCTATAGAATGGTACTAACTCCTGAAACAAACTATTCTGAAACAAGAAACTATGTTCCCACTCTGCCATCACCAAGTTGGCGTAGCTATTGGCACAAGAAGTGCCCATAGCTACGCCATCCTTCTGCAGAAAGATCTTGTCATGGAAACAGAAAAGATTAGATTCTAAAATAATAGCCAACAACATAAGAATCAAATCAGCATCATACTTCAAAGGAAGGTCAGTTCTCCTCAGATATGCACCCACCATTGCTCTGCCTTCCTCATTGGGTATAACCGTAAATAAGGACTGAACGTCCATGGTGACCCATATGAGGTCTTCAATTCCAGAACAAGTGTTGATATATTGGTAGAAATCCAACAGAAACTGTCTGGTATCCTTAAGAATGAACCCATTGGCATCAACCAATGGTCTAAGTTGTGCCTCGACAAAAAGTGACAAGGGTTCAGTTGACCACCCTCTGCCTGCAACTATGGGTCTAAGAGGTGGACGTAGTGAATCTTTATGGATCTTTGGGAGACCCTGAATGGTAGGTAATAGGGGATGAACCACATTAAAAAACTCATATAAAGAGGTGTCAATAACACCATTATCAAAAAGACCAAATAATGTGGAGCGTATGCTCTCAATGATGTTATCCACCTTATCATTGGTAATAGGAACATAAAACTTGTCATCAGCCAACATTAGTAGCATATCATTATTATATCTGTCCATGTCAAAAACTACAATCCCACCTCCTTTGTCTGCGGGTCGGATAATAATCTCCCTGTTGTTGCGTAGGGAGTCCAAGGCCCTACGTTGTATAAGGCTGAGGTTATATTTCCTTCTCTTATTGCCATATTCTGACCCATTCAACCTATATATCTCATCTTCTACCAGTTTGCTATATGCCGCAACCAGGGGTTGTATCGGAGGGAGGAATGTACTAGGTGTCCTAAACACAGTGGTGTTAACCCTCGTCTCTGTGCTATTGAAGAAAACCTTCAGGGACAAATTTCTGACAAAAGCTTAAAGTCTCTTAAAGTCTCTTCGTATCTACTGTCTGAGGTTGGAATAAAAGTGAGACCCTTAGAGAGGACTTGTGACTCATGTTCAGTCAAAACATGACTAGACAAATTGAACACGAGTCCTAATGCTTCCCCTCCCACATTTTCTTGATTGTCCGTTGGATGGTCGATCCGCGAGTTTCCTCTTGTACCTCCCTTGGCATTCTGAAACGACTTCTCCTCGTTCGTGGGCACCCTGATGGGAAAAGGGTGTCTGCCATCCCTCTGAAGGGAAGAGTGGTGGAAAGTGGAATCCAAGGGGGAAATAGGATCCCATCCATCAGGAACTCTATTCGATGCATAGGAGGAAACTTTCCTCCTGACGACTGGTTCAAGAAGCGGGACAGATGGTTCAGCCCTGCTGACTAGAGGTTCAGCCCTACTGACTGAATCAACATTGGCTTCCAAGTCGTTGGTAGCTGTCGGCTCCAGCACAGAATCCGTTCCGTTGGGTACAGCATTGGCAACGGTACCTACACGACCAGTTTGGTCTGTAAGGATGGCTGGGCCAATGTTGCTGTTGGAGCCAGTGTGATCGTTGTCCAGGCATGAACCAGGAAACTCGACCGTGCCTGCATCGATTACATCTCTGTTGGGAGCACAATCCGTGTTCCCTGAGTCACTGTTATTCCCTGTGGTGATGGAGGAAGGGGTACATGTTCCGGGGGCCTGACGGAATGCACTGTTGGTATTATTGGTGCTGTTGTAATCATTGTGCCTGGGCCAAGTGAAGATGTTGCCCAATCGGAAATCCGTCGAGTCCCGCTGCAACTTGGCCCTTTTCTGATTCAGAAGGCGCCGCTCATAAACCGAGACATTGTCCAACAAAACAGATAAGGTTTGGTCTACAACAGAGACCGGAAACACATTGAGTATCTCATTCTTCGCCTTCCTGACATCTTCTTTAAGTTTCTCCTCTAACGGGAGAAAGAAAGCATTCATGAGTTTCAAATATTTGAGGCTTACCTCAATATTAAGCTGTTGCCAATCATACAGTAGCTCCGGGTAGAGGGTGCCAGTAGTCGGCATCTTCAATACCCTAAGTCCTCTAGGCACCAGCCGGCGCTGTAAGCAAACCTCGAAATGCTGTCTCTGGGTTCGCATGCGCTTTAGTTTAAACAAATCCTGCTCCAATCGTTCCACTGCTCGATTTAGCCCTTCACGATCATAATCCAAGGTACTAGTGGGGGCTGAGCCAACATCCTCTTCTACGAATAACGCCAATGGATTCATTCCAGTGCGCAAGCAGTCTGCAAAACGGTCCAAAGACGGACATGATGTCATCGGTACTTCCTGGGTATTAGATGGAGTGTACGGCAGCTCAATAGAAGTAGAGTCTCCTCCAATCATGCCTCCACTGGTTCAGATAAGCTCTAAGTGTCAATAATGAATAAAGAGGACCAGTGGAGTGAATGCTCAACGGAACAACAAGCTCAAAGATAATGGTTAAAAACAAACACCGCTGAGCAAAACAATGGAGGATTGCAGTCTCATTTAAATCACAAGTAGCTCCTAAATCCAAAAGCCAATGATGTAAATAATCCAAATGCAGGCGAGGTATGTAAAAAGCAGGTTTATTAATAAAAGGAGGTGAGCGCTTTCGCATAAGCTTCTTCAGACCTATACAACTAAACTATCTATAAGCATCAGTTTAAAAAGCCAAAATGGCGCCAAAATCCTGTCCATTATTTAAAGGCACATAGCTCATTAAAAATATCAAGTAAAAAGTCATATATAAAATGCCTATACATCATTATAAAACAGGACAGCATTTCAAGACAAAACCATTCATATTCATGTCCATTATTAAAATAAATGAATCAAAAGTATGTGTGACAAATGGGGGGAAATAATAACACAACTATCAAAGCATTAACAGAGCATCTATGCATATAAAGGTTCAAAAAGACCCTACTGGCCACAAAGTAAAAAACTCTTCATAGCCTCTTAACATCTTTTGGACAATAACCTTCTTGATTTCAGCAAAGGTCGCAGGGGAACCCTTCCATTGAGACCTGGGGTGATGTCTGCCCTAAACTTACCTACCATTCAGGGTCTCCCAAAGATCCATAAGGATTCACTACGTCCACCTGTTAGACCCATAGTTGCAGGCAGAGGGTGGTCAACTGAACCCTTGTCACTTTTTGTCGAGGCACAACTTAGACCATTGGTTGATTCCAATGGGTTCATTCTTAAGGATACCAGACAGTTTCTGTTGGATTTCTACCAATATATCAACACTTGTTCTGGAATTGAAGACCTCATATGGGTCACCATGGACGTTCAGTCCTTATTTACGGTTATACCCAATGAGGAAGGCAGAGCAATGGTGGGTGCATATCTGAGGAGAACTGACCTTCCTTTGAAGTATGATGCTGATTTGATTCTTATGTTGTTGGCTATTATTTTAGAATCTAATCTTTTCTGTTTCCATGACAAGATCTTTCAGAAGGATGGCGTAGCTATGGGCACTTCTTGTGCCAATAGCTACGCCAACTTGGTGATGGCAGAGTGGGAACATAGTTTCTTGTTTCAGAATAGTTTGTTTCAGGAGTTAGTACCATTCTATAGGCGTTTTGTGGATGATCTCTTCCTTGTGTGGAGTGGCTCTATAATACAATTACAGTCCTTTTTTACACAGATCAACATGTCTGTCACCTTTCTGAAGTTTACTATGGATTGGTCAAGACCACTATTCCTTTTTAGATGTCTTTGTTGACAAACTACCCTGTGGGATAGTCAACACGGTGTCTACCGCAAGACCTGCTATAGGAACACACTGCTGCATCGTTCGAGCATGCATCCTGGCTATGTATACAAGAACATAGTGAAGGGACAATCAATGCGGATGTCTAGATATACACCCCTAGACAGTCATCTGGCATGTGAATTAGGAGATCTTAGCAGCAAACTGAGGGAACGTGGTTATAACCACTCAGACATCTCCAGAGGGATGGCGGGCATTGAAGATCTGAGGATAGACAGAGCGAAACCATATTTCTCAGATGGTGCTGTTGAGATATACGCAGGAGAGGCCAGTGATGGCTTGGATAGCCAAGAGGGCGGTCCTAATAGGGACAATGGAATTGCATTTCCCATCTTCTACACCAGGGATGTAGGTACACTTAAAGACATTTTCTAAGCATTGCCATGTTTTATCAGTTGACCCGACCATTAAGAGCCTCACAGGTACTCGACCTAGATTCGTTTACGGAACAAAAAGAATTTAAAGAGTTTGCTCTGCTACCCAAGGGTCCACAATGATCCACCTGCTTTGTTGGGTCCCTACATGACCACATGCACAAATGTAATTTTGCTCATATATAGAAACCGACCCTGTCTTCCAATATCCATATGGTTCGGCATTTATTACATCAGGACGAGGGGCAACTGTATGTCCAGAGACGTAGTCTATCTAGCCTGCTGCACAGTCTGTCCAGCCTACTATGTAGGCAAGACTAATAGGACACTGAGGGATAGGATTCGTGAGCATATATACCACACAAGGAGAGGTACTACACATAATGCACTATCCAAACATACTAATGACAAAGGTCAAGAGCATCGTTTCAAGTTCAGGATCTTGGAACAGATCTCAAGGACATACAGGAGAGGGGACATCAACAATTATACAGAGACCAGGGAAATCCATTGGATTATTAAGTTTAGGGCAGACATCACCCCAGGTCTCAATGGAAGGGTTCCCCTGCCACCTTTGCTGAAATCAAGAAGGTTATTGTCCAAAAGATGTTAAGAGGCTGTGAAGAGTGTTTTACTTTGTGGCCAGTAGGGTCTTTTTGAACCTTTATATGCATAGATGCTCTGTTAATGCTTTGATAGTTGTGTTATTATTTCCCCCCCCCCCCATTTGTCACACATACTTTTGATTCATTTATTTTAATAATGGACATGAATATGAATGGTTTTGTCTTGAAATGCTGTCCTGTTTTATAATGATGTATAGGCATTTTATATATGACTTTTTACTTGATATTTTTAATGAGCTATGTGCCTTTAAATAATGGACAGGATTTTGGCGCCATTTTGGCTTTTTAAACTGATGCTTATAGATAGTTTAGTTGTATAGGTCTGAAGAAGCTTATGCGAAAGCGCTCACCTCCTTTTATTAATAAACCTGCTTTTTACATACCTCGCCTGCATTTGGATTATTTACATCATTGGCTTTTGGATTTAGGAGCTACTTGTGATTTAAATGAGACTGCAATCCTCCATTGTTTTGCTCAGCGGTGTTTGTTTTTAACCATTATCATTAAAAAATATATCTTTTGAAATAAGAGAGCTCTTTCATTATTATCTCATCCTCCCCCAATGGAGGTCAGGAGGTTTGCAGTATAACTACCAATGGGTGGAGCCTAGACCTTTTGACATAATCAAATTATGTCCTCACATTTCAAACATTCATGTCTCTGGAACCACAGGGCTTATGAAAGAAGTATAAATGGCAAACCCTTTAGCACAAACTGTTTTTATAGTTTTAGTATTCTTTACATTTTAAAACTTAAACTGAATTTTATAAGTCACAGTAAACACAGTAACTATTAATTTGTAGTATTTTGTAAACAACTTACAATATCTCAGCACCCACTGACGTAACACACATACAGTCAGCAGCATTTTATTCATCTAGCTGAGAGTTTTCATACGAGGCTAAGGAGTTCTGTGTCATTTGGTTGTTGAGATATTTAGAAAAATGTGAAATTATATTTATATACAAATTAACATCATAAAAACAACAGTTAATATCTCTTTACCTGCACTAGACAGAGGTCAAGCCTTGTACATAGCATGGTTCTGGAATTAGTGATGCAAATATGAACAAGCAATATTTGATGCCTAGAGGTGTCGGTAGGAGTTGACTGCAGATGCACCTGGATGCATCACTCAGATGTAATGAGTTAATAAAAAAAGCTCTGTATTTTGCCCTTTTTCTCATAACTTTCCCCTTCAGCAGTACAGTGAAAGTTGTAGTATATAGGCCTTTCAGCTAGCTGGAAACCTTGGCACAAAATCATGTGCCTCCAGGATTTTAAGCTAAGAAGTTCAACCAACTAAATTGACAGTTTAGTTGTATTAAATAAAATCCGATCCAGGTGGCCTTGTATTCTATTGAGAATATATGGGAACTGTGACCACTTCCCACCAGTTGTGGGTAATTGACCTCCCTTTAACAAAACCATTGTGACCAAGATGGATTAGCTTTTGTAGTGCTTTGTCAGTTTTGTTGCCAAGACATTAGCAAAAGTCTTAAGATCAACATGAATTAATATGCATTTAAAGCTGCTTATGCTGGGTACTAAAATCAACATTAATATTTTGGTATGGAAAAGACATGCTGAGAATCGGGATTTGTACAGCTGGGTAAGAATGTGTCTGTCTTCTAAACAGGCTAAGACATGAACTAGCATCACCACTAAGTACCATTTTCAATCATAGCCTAACCACAGGCTTTGTTCCTGCAGAATGGAGAAAATCTACAGTTATTCCCCTCCACAAAGGTGACCTAGTAACAGACCCAGGCAATTATAGACCCATAAGCCTGACCACCCTCATTTTAACTCCATGGAACATACCATTATGAACCTCATAAATAGATAGGTGACCTACAAACCCTGGATCCTACCCAGTTTGGCTTTGTGAAGGGCAGATCCTGCCTGTTAAATCTTGTGGATTTCTTTGAAAGTGTGACCAAGGCCATTGATGACAGCATATCTGTGCACACAACATACTAGGACTTGACAAAGGCTTTCAACGCAATCTCACATTCTGGTATTACTGATAAACTTAGCAAACTGAATGTAAACTCCTTTGTTGTATGATGGGTTGCCAACTAGCTCACAAACCAGACACACACTACCAAAGTGGGTGACTCCACATCAACCACCAGACCTGTTACCAGTAGGGTGCTATAGTGGTCAGTGCTGAGCCCCCTACTGTTTGGTATATACTTCTCAGAAGTTCATGCCAAAACTAAGGGGCTGTGGCTTACCAATTTTGCAGATTACTGCACACTAGGTGCAGTCATTGAATCCCTAAATTATGTCAGTATACTCCAAGATGGTCTCACACAGACTGAGTAGTGTATTAAGTCATGGTCTCAAACTGAATGAAAATAAATCCATCTCATTCTCTTTGGTACAAGCAGTGTTCCTTTACACTATCAAATTAATAACAATACCTTAAGTACCCATGAACTGGTAAGGGACTTGGATCACTGGTTGACCGCAACCTTAACTTCAACTTCCACATTTCTTCCATTGTAAGGAAAGTTTTCCACGTAGCACACTTGATTAGTAAAGGCATCACCTAGAGAGTAAAAGAAATTACAACCCCCACTATACTCTGTACTTATCCAGCGTATAATTGAGTATAACGCCCCATTAGGTATGCACCATACTAAGCACCTACAGCAATTAGACCTCCAGAGGTTTCTAACTAAGAAGATCAAGGGTCTCCAGCATGTGACTTACATGGACCAACTAAAATCCCTGTCACTGTACTCTGTATTGTAGAGACTTCTTAGGGAAGACTTCTGCCTGGCCTACAGAGCAACCCATGACCCAAACCTAATGAACTTGCTCCATATCTGTAAGTCAAATGGGTGTAGGGCTACCCATCCCAGGGACTTGAATATGGCCTGTGATTTAAGTAGGACACGCTGAACTTACAGATTTTATCTTTTAGTCACTGCCACGTCTTTGGAGCAGGCTGCTGATTCATGTGAAACAGAGCACCTCTAACACTTTTCAAAAAGAACCTGGATGAGTGGATGGAGCACTCTAAATTCCTACTGGCTATAGTGCCCACAACCCTCCTGAACATGGGCAGTAATCACTAAATGCAGTCCTGGACATTGACTAATACCTGTACGATTTTGTGTTAGGTTGAAACGGCTAGACTTACAATGACCAGGTGGCTAGCCTATCACTTGTACAATTCCAGGGAATCCATACAGATCCAGTCTTTGCTTGCTTTGATTCCTTGGATTGGTTTCTCAACATCCCACTCTAACAACCTTATCTAGAACTGGACATTTTTGACAATGCAGATGTACTACTTGTGGTACATTCCTGTAAGACCACCAATTCTGGGGAATGGGAGGTATAGCCAGCAGTGAAATAAAAATTAAATGATCTTTGTCTCTCCTGTCCTGCTAACAACTTGACCATCCTCCTCCTTAACTTCAAAAATCAACCCCAGGGAGGCCATTTGCTAAAGAACCATGAAATTGATTTGGGGTTACAATCTTTATCCACCATAACTGTGCTTTCCTGGTCTACTCTGCCTCTACCTTTGAAGTTTCAAACGTACGAATTTCATTTTTTAGTAATGTCTCTGTAGTCCTTGTTTAATCATTCCTTCCATCACTATGCTTTCTTGTGATTTATCCTTGATCAAATCCATCTGCATCCTCTTCCTTTAGGCAGTCTTCACTAGCAGGATCGCCTCCTAAGGCCATTTTACAACCCTCTTACCAGGTTCTTGGTAGGACCATGACATTTAAGACATTGCTATATAAGGATCTGCAGTAGACTCCTGTATTCTGATGTGTACAAAAGTAATGATCCCATTTCCATCCCATAATATTTCTGTAATCTACATTGACCATTAATGATCCCATAATATTCATATCATTATCCTCTACATTGACCATGAAAGATCAGGGCATGGATGGAGAGTTCTGTATCATGAATTAGGCAATTGTACACCCTGAGCCTTATGTAAGGCTGTAGATAAGGAAGATGTTGCTTCTTGAATTTGAAGATGTACAGTCTGCACTCTCTGGACTGGAGCTTCCTCCATATGTCTAATTGATCTTGATCTGAAAGGAAGTCCTTTAGTATGGCTGGTCTCTTCCTAGGAGTCTGCTGTTTGTTCAACAATGTCTCTTTAGTCTCTTCTACGACTAAATTAACATCCCCATGAGAAAACTTATCCTTGTTCCCTGCACACTTTTTCTCCCAAGTGGGCAAATAGTTCTTGAGGGAATTACTATCAATCAGATTTGGAGCATACATATTTCATATTGCCAGATGTTTATTAGTAGGCCTTATGAAATTGTCCATCTTATCTCTCTGTAGATGAGACTGACACTGTTGGCTAATTTTCAGGAGTTTGGGTATCTGAACTACACGTGGTTGGATCCCACCCTCCCCGGGTGTCAGAGGAACACAAAGGATGGGGAAAGCTTCCAACCCTAACCATCTCCATTGTAGTAAGAATTAGAAGACTGAGAGCATTAATGTCTCAAATCAAATTTATTGTCATTATTACAGTCACAGTTTACTTGAAGTTGATTATCTTCCTGTAGGAGCACATTAACCCAAAGCTACCTTATGGGCCTGTATCCAATACTTCGAACAAAAAGAGATGCAGAGACACCCAAGAATGAATTGGAAACAGACAACTTTCATAATAACCAAAGCAAAACACTCCTAATTTGCAGTCACTATACAGATAACCAGCCACAAAAGCAGAAGCGGTGAGTAACGGGGAGATGAATAACATGTTATATAAACATAATACACAGTGTGCAACTAATAAAGCATAACACACAGTATGTAACTAATAAAGCATAACACACAGTATGTAACTAATAAAGCATAATATGCAGTGTGTGAGTAATAAAGAAAACGCTAGCTCATCACTAATATAACAGCCCTAAACAAATGATATCAAATCGCTTTGTAATTGTTGATATCCTGCCTGTTTCTGACTGTGGTGATATGAGAGAAGTACATGTTAACATACATGATAGAAGTAATATTTTTTTCTGTACTACAATAGATAACAACTGCAATCAGGTTCAGTACAATATACTCTGCAGTTAGGCTTGGCACTACCTACTGTCATATTGGATTAATTTTTAGATTGTGAGCCTTTGGTTTATTTATAATAAATTTAAAAAATGGACACAAGTGTGTAGACCAGCAATGTTTTGTCTGTGTAGAATGAAGATCCAGAAGAGATTTCAAAGATTTCCTCCCAGTAGATATGTCCTTTAGACCCCTTGAAATTCAGGGATTTCTTCCTATCCCTTGGTCCAAGGCTGCTACTATGATGATGTCTGACTCTGTTAACAGACCTAACATCAGTGGCTAGTAGAATTTTGTTTGTGGTTTTACTAAATAAACCTGAGTTTTATTTCTTGGGTAAACATGCATTGTGCGTTTTGTGTTTAGACCTTTGCCTAAAATCTGAAGATGCAGCTTTTTGCAGCCAGTATTGTGTTGAGAGCTGAAGCTTAACTATGTTTCATGCTACCCAGTTTCAATTAATGGCTTGGATGTCTGAGGTTTTGGCAGGGAGGAATGAGTGTGCTTTTTCTAGGGTACAATTTTTGTCTAGGTGCTTTCTTTAGGGAGGCTTGGTAGCACGTTGGAGTAGACAAATATAGAGGAGGGTAAAAAGAAGGGTAGGACACTTAAAAATTAAAAAAAAAAAAATTGGTAGTATCTGTACAGCCCCTAGGACAACTTTAAGATACACATCAACTGCCATCCCAGAGCCAGAGAACATTTGGAGGATGGAAGGAGGAGAGGGTAGACTTCCCAATGGATGGGGACACTGGCCAGCTAGAAGATATAAAGCAAAAAGGTAGGAAGATACATCATTTTACTCAGTACCAACGTAAATGTGGCTTGTATTTAGTCTATACTGCTTTTAGAGTTTTGAGGAGTATTGCTATATGCCACGGTGTTTGGTGTTTCCTTTCTGTTACTGAGAAGGTTTTATGTATGCTAGCATTTTTTATGTGAGTGTCTTTGCATTCCTGCAAACTGATTTGGTTGTATTCTACCTTTAATCTGCAGTTGCAATTGGAAAATAGGCTTTTGGAGAGAATTTTGCTTTACCTTTAACTACTCTATTGTCTGAACTGTAAAACCCACAGTGCAGATGACAGAGAGAAAACAGTTCTTTTGACCAGGGGGCTGATTTGTTCAGGACCAATTTGTATCCTTTTCATTATGGTATAGTTGTGCCAGTTGTAAAATCCTACTACAAAATGTGTAAAAATCCTACTACAAAATGTGTAAAATCCTACTACAAAATGCGTAAAATCCTACTACAAAATGTGTAAAACATTGTGTCGGTGATCAGCAGCAGTGCAACCTCTAACAAGTTCACTACTTTTTTTTTTGCATAAAAGGTTGTGTGAGAATTGGATCAAATGTGCAGTCTAAGAAAAAGTGTGTCATTACAATACATTAAAAGTACTAAGATTACTTTTGTACACCGGTTTATTTTGTACACTTCCATTTGGCTTGCATTCAACAATAAGTGGAGTGTAAGCTCTATGAACTATGATACATTTGCTTATTAGTATTGAGAAGGAAGGAGTGGAACACCATACTGTACTTCTGGTATGTACCCTGATTTAGTGGGGCTGAAGTTGAAATGATTCAGACACGACTACTAATAATGGAGATAAGGTGGAGGTAAGGAGTTTACCCACTTTTGTTACAGAATCTTAAGGGGGTTACAACATTGTTTAGTTAGAAGTTTAGTCACTAAAATGCTTCTTCTACATCAGAAAAGACAGGAGCATGTAAAAAGTAACCGATAACTGCCTTGTTTTGTTTGAAGACATCCCTAATCAGTGTGTGTGAGGCAGCCAGCAAGACAATAGGCCTACAGATGTCGTTCTGCCCTGCTTAAGAAAAGGAGGATGTACAACAATCAGACACATGCATTCATGTGTGTTAACCCCAAAGGAGCTAGACATCCTACTATAAAGTTAAGACTAACATGACAGTTTTGTCAGTTTATGAAACAGTAGTTTTGAGGAAAGGGCTTTCTCTTTCTGAACACAGATCATACAAACAATGCAGGGAATTTTCATACAACAGATAAAGTGCATGTAAGGCAGACATTGAGGTTAATAAATGTTTTCCAGAAGTGTAAAGTGAGGGTGTCACTTAATACGCTAAGTTGGAAGAAATTAAAAAACAAAAATTGTAAAGACATTAGTAATGGAACTAGCTATGGTTTTGCACCTGTAGGTGTTGCTAGCAATACTAGGATAATGGTGGCAGTCCCTTTTTAAAAAATGGCATATATAGCTTGCAGTTTAGGTTCATTTGGTGACTCTCTGACGACAAAAACAAGAACACAGAAGCAAGGCAGATTTTGCCTAGCTGCTTTGCAGCAATAATCCCGTTCATTATCAGTTTAAGATTGTCAGACGTGCAGGCTATGTTGAAGTCTTGTAGGATAGTATTAACCAGAAGGGCTATACAAAATTGGGAGGGTGGCTTAAAAGAGACATTTCAGAGAAGGGGTGTTTCCACTCAGATGTGTGGAAAGTTGTTTCTTAAACTGACAGACCTGTCATATTAGCCTTAACTTTATAGAAGCATGTTGGCTCCTTTTTAAGTTCATACACAGTGCGTGTGCCCCTTCAATACAGTTTTGTGCTGGGTTGGGGTGGGGGGAGTTGTGATATGCTGGGTTTAGAGTCTTAAGTCTATAATTATTGTATGTTTTTTTTTTAATTTCTCCAAGTCTTTTGGATTTCTAATACCATGACAGGAATGGACCTCGTTCCTAAGTTAAAGTATGATTTAAGTTCATGAAATTAGTATTGTTTCAGTCTGATGTCAGCCAGTAGTGCTCTTCACAGCACCTGCAATGTGCCCAGTAATGACTCCTCCTGCAGTTTGTATGGAGTTGCATGTATTGGTAACATATCTAGATATGATTGTACATTCTTTTTTATAAGAGCCATTGCTCCTACTACTATTGAAACTGTCTGGATATCTTTCTTCCACATTGCTATCTCTTCTGCCTGCAGATCCTGATATTTTATGACTTTGTGTCTCTCTGTACACTAGACACTGTAGTCATTGGTTGTGGCAATTTCAATGATCAATGCTACTCTTGTCTTCTTTTCTTGGACCACTGTATTTGGTTCTCTAGCATCAATCTTTTGAACTGTTGGTAATGGATGATCCCATGTGATGTAGACTTCTTCATTTTCTATGATGCTTTGTGATTTATGTTTCCAGTCCTTTTTGGCCACTTCAGTATCATAATGTTTGCACAATCCCCAGTGCAACTGTCTCGCTACATTATTATGCCTTTCAGTAAACGGTCCTTTTGCCATTGGTATGTCACAACCAGCAACGAGATGTGGAAATATTTCCAATTTGGTTTTACAAAACCTACATTTGTCTTTCTCCCACATGCTCAATGGACTTTATAAACCAACGTGTACACAGCCCACTCTCTTGTGCCACCAACATTAACATTTCATCTTTTGGTTTGAATTCACCTCTCCTTAGCCATTCCTATGTTCATTCCTGATCAACGTGATGTTCTTCCAGAGGTTTTCTATACTTGCAACTATATTTATCATTTTTCCACATTTCTTGCCTTGTCATCAGATCCTTCACCTTATAGTCTATCATTTGTGTTTTGGCACATTCAGTTGCTGCTTGATTTTTATCTACTTCTGGTTTGATTTCCATTCCTGCTTGATGCCAATAAGCCTCTGCTAGATTAAGTAGAGAAGTCATCTTAGATTTATTCTCCTCATGTTTCAAAACTCTCACTACATTTGGGTCTTGTCAGTCAGCACATATGTGTGGAGTACCACGATTGCAGAGCTATGCATATAATCAGTTTCAAGAAGACCCATCCCTCCTTTAGAATGGGGAACATGTAATTTGTACACTGATTTTTATAAATCATTTGGTGAGCATGAAGCATCCTTCTTGTTTTCCTATCTAATCTATCCAACATGTTTTGGAGCCAGTCACTCACTCCATAACTGTAAGTTAGGATAGGAAGAGCAAATTGGTTTATAGCTTGGATTTTGTTCTTAGATGTCAATGCTGTTTTCAGGATTAATTTAAGTCTTCTGAAGTATTCCTTACAAAGTTTTCTTAGCATTTGTTCAGGTTTTATTGTTGATTCTTCGTCAATTTCCAAGTATTTATACACTCCTCCTTCTTGCTCAAGTACTTTTATATCACATTCTTGTCCAAATTGATGTTTTCCTGACTTTGCCGTTTTTCTGCTTTAAAGGTTGCTTTTGCACATTTACCAAGCCCAATAACATTCTTATATCATCTGAAAATGTTTTGACAACTTGCAGTTGTGCTTTCAGTTTCTCATCTGATGAGCTATAGTTGTAAATCAACAGCAAAGAGAAGGTGAGAAGTCTTTACACTTAGTTGTTTTCTAGGAGCCAGATTATAGCCATCGCTAAGCTGTTGAGTAAACCGCTTAATGGATTCAGGGCAAGGCAGAATAGTAACTGTGACAGAGAGTAACTCTGCAATACCACCCTTTTCATTTTTTGCCTGGGATAACAATTTGTCCTTTATCATGGCTTAATTGCAAAGTGGTCTACCACTGTTTCATGGCCACTGTAATGTAATCTCTCTGTGTGGGGAGTATCTTATACATTTTTAAGCACTCTTTTATCCATGAATGTGGGACACTATCAAATGTTTTTTGTAGTCAATCCATGCCATACTTGGTCATAGTGGAGAACTGTAAAAATCTAACAACAAATGATCCTTTGTTCCATAAGAGTTTCTTTTATTGCCCTTTTGTTCTACTGCCATAATTGACTTTTTTTCAAAATGACTATAAACTCTGTCAGCATCAAATCCAGTGTATAGTTTATATACTCAATTACTCAATGCCAGAATTCTAAACCTCAAAATGCATGCACTCAAGGCACTCCTCAGTATGGAGAACATCGACATCTGTGCAGTAACAGAAACATGGTTTAAGGCTCCTGAAAGCACCCCAGCACGACTAGGCTGTAACTCATACCATACCTTTCGGCCACAGAAGCAGGAGCGACACACAAAAGGTGGGGGTGTATCCATATTCATCAAGAATGCCCACACCTCCAGGTTAGTGGCGCAGCACAATGCATCAGAAATCATCCATGTGCAAATAACAACGGGCAAAACTGCACTCCAAATTGTAGCTTGCTACAGATCACCCACCATGGCCCAGGACCCCCATTCTGCATTTCTGGAGACACTGGGAAATATGAAGGTCCTACCAAACACCATAATACTAGGTGATTTCAATTACCCAAACATAAACTGGGAGAACTACTCAAGTACTAACTCCCTTGCCCAACGCTTCCTAGAATTTATAAACTCAAGCGCCCTGGATCAACTGGTCAACACCTCCACCAGAGGGAACAACATATTGCACCTGGTCATCACCAACATGGCCGACTGGTGTTCCACATCGGTCAACCCCTCACTGGTTAGTTCAGACCATAGACTAATCACTCTGGGAATCCACATTCCGCCCCCACTCCCAATCAAGGAAACCACCATGAAAAACTTTTCAAAAGCAAACTTCACATTACTTAAGACTGAGGTGGAAAGGTTCACAGCCCTCGTGCTAAAGGATAATGCAGTCCAAGCTGCTGAAACCTTTACAAAGGCACTCTATGAGCATTTGCAGGAATGCATAGATTGTACTATCCCAAGTAAAACCTAGACTCACTCCTCCAAGAAAAGGAAACCAGTCTGATGGACCCTTGCCATAAACAAGATATACAACAGAAGGAGGAAACTAGTACAGAAAAGAGTAAAATCCCAAGAAGGAAAGACATCCCTGATCAGTATCAGCAAGAAACTACGATCCCTCATTAAATCATCCAGGCTATTTTTGAATGAAAATTGTCAATGACTCCAAAGATCACCACAAAGCATTCTTTAGCTATGTCAAGAACTTAAGCGGAAACTCTCAGATGTGCTCTGAGTTAGTGCAGAATGGCACAGAATACACTGAACCAACTGATATTGCCAACATTCTGGCAGACAGGTTTAGTGCAAACTTCACCCCCTCAAGGGCCCATAACCATACCAGAAAAATGTAGGGCCCCATCAGTCAGCGACACACAGGTTAAACCAGCCCTATCCAAAGCCAAAAACGCAGCTTCAGTGGGACCGGATGGTGTCCCAGGCTTTGTCTTACAAGAGCCCCAAAATTAACTAACCCCTCACCTAAACACAGGGTTCAAACTCAGCCTCTCTACAGGCTATGTACCCACAGAGTGGCGCACAGCAACATTTATCCCACTCCACACTCCACAAAGGGGGAGCCACAACAGACCCCGGGAACTGTCACCCTATAAGCCTGACTAGCCTCGTCTGCAAGGCTATGGAATGCATCATCATGGAACTCATTAACAGAGACATTGGGAGCCTCCAAACCTTGTACACTACCCAGTTTGGCTTTATTAAGGGCAGATCATGCTTCTTAAACCTGGTGGACTTCTTTGAGACAGTTACCAAGATATTAGATGAGGGAAAGGAGGTCCACATGGCCTACCTAGACCTCGCAAAGGCTTTTGACACCATTCCCCATTCTGGTTTTATAGACAAGCTCACCAGCTGGAAAATAAACCCCTGCGTCACATGATGGGTTGCCAACAGGCTCATGGATAGAACCCACATGGTGGGAGTTGCAGGCTCTGCATCCGACTCTAAACCAGTTACAAGTGGCGTCCCCCAAGGCTCTGTCCTAGGACCCCTTCTGTTTGGTATATACTTCTCAGACGTACAGGCAAGCATAGGAGGACTATGGCTGACCAGGTTCGCAGATGTCTGCAAACTAGAGGCCATAACTGATTCTCCGGCTGATAAAGACACCCTCCAGATGGGTCTCACTGAGACGGATACCTGGTGTCAAAACCATGTCCTCAAGCTAAATGCCAAAAGGTGCATAGTCATCCCCCTTGGAAAAAACAAAGTACCTCCGAACTACCACATAGGTGGTAATCCCCTAAATACAGAAAATGTAATAAGGGATCTGGGAACCCAAGTAGATAGTAATTTTCCTTTGATAATTATATTGCCAAGCTGGTTAGAAAATCCTTCTATGTGGCCCACCTGATTACAAAAGGGTTCGCATCTAGAACAAAAGAGGTTATTGTGCCTCTCTACTCATCTCTCATTAGACCCATCATAGAATACAATGCCCCATTTGGGATGTACCTTACAAGACACCTGCAACAGCTGGAAAGACCACAAAAGTACCTCACCAAGAGGATTACTGGCCTCAAACAGATGCCCTATGCAGCCTGACTCAAGAAACTCCAGCTGTACTTGACTGCATACCACTTACTCAGAGGTGATCTCTGCCTGACATACAAGGCCATGTCCAACCCAGAATTGATGGATATGCTCCACCTAAAAAAAAAAACAAATCCCAGAGAGCCACATGCTCTAGAGATATAAACCTCACCACAATGATAAATAGGACATGCTGGAGGGATAGATTCCTGTCCCAGAGACTCCCCCATGCTTTGGAACAGGATTCCAATATATATCAAGCAGAGCCCCTCACTAACACTCTTCAAGAGAAACCTTGACGGGTGGATGGGAAACAGAAAATGTACCCCGGATATCACTGCAGTGGCTCTGCTGGACAGTGGCGCAGGGAACTAATGGCTCTGCTGGACAGAGGCACAGGGAACTAATCTAAGGGGGTCGCGAAAGCCAACACATTCTGGCTAGGCTTATAAATGCCCTTGGGCAGATAGCCTAGTACTTACTGATGAACCTATATGTCGTAGGAAGGCAAGTTATTGGTCTATAATTTTTAGGGTAGCTTGCAGGTTCACTCTTAAGAAAGAACATTGTTTTTCCTGTTAGCCAGGATGGTGCCTGTTCTGGGTGTGCATATCAATAATTTTTACTTATGGCTAAATCTTCTTCCAAAGATGTTAATACTTTAACCAGATGTTAGGCACTGCATTTGGGCCTGGGGTTTTCCAATTAGAGGCTTTTCTTAACTTCCTTTCAATCTCTCTAGCTGTTACTTCATCCCATTTCATATCTTGTACCTTTAAACTTCTTATTCTTTCTTTTACTTCTATCCATTTAGCATCTTGGTTATGTTCCACAGAATCTTCATAGATACTTCTCCAAAATGTATCAATTTCTTCTTTTTTTGTGGTCTTTCAATTCCTTTTATCTTATTTGCCAGTTCTCTGTAAAAACCTTTTTGGATCTTCAATAAATTGCTTAGTTTGCACTTTTCCTTTTTATTTATCTTTGTATCCACCTGTGCTTCAATTTTTAATTATTTGCGTTAGTGCGTGATAGATCCTAGTTTGTTCTAATATTGCAGATTGCTTTTATCACATCTATCTTTCTTAGTATTTTTGTTGAACTGTTCCCTCTTCTATAGTCTTCTAACAGTGACAATTTATGTCTTAATTGCTTTATAGTTTTCACTATTTGAAATTTCCATGATGGTATTCGATTTCTCCCCTTCCTTTTCTTCATTACCCTGTGTTCTTGTGGTAGAACATTATCAGTTATTAATTTAATACTATCCAAAATGTATCAATTTCTTTTTTTTTGTGGTCTTTCAGTTCCTTTTATCTTATTTCCCAGTTCTCTGTAAAGCCTTTTTGGGTCCTCAATAAATTGTTTATTTTGCACTTTTCCTTTATATTTATCTTTGTATCCACCTGTGCTTCCTTATCTGCTTAGTGTTGTTGAAACAAGTGTATATGAATGTAGAGTTATCTCATTGTTTGTGGATGTATAGTTATCTATCGTCATAGTGTTACCCTATTTTGCTACAGCTTCTGAAATAACTGTACATGAGTGTATAGTTATCTAATTGATTTTGAATGTACAGTTATCTATGTGTAATTTGTTTTTATTTTTTCTCTGAGCTTTTCTCCTCAGGCCTCTACTGAAAATGGACATATATCCAATTAGACTAGCCTGGTCAACAAATGTAAAATAAATAAATAGCAATATATCCTGTTTACTTTTGTTATATCCCATGGATCTCTATGAATAGTCCTAATTACTGTGTTTATTTGTTTTATCAGGCTTCTGACTTTTTGGATTTTATTAACCTTCTGTAGTCTATTTCTTTCTTTGATCTTGATATATTTGTCTATTAAATCAAGCAATTCTTCTCTTAGCTCATTTTCTTCCAAACTGAGGGCGCATCCCTTGTTTTCCAATTACTGCAGGCATTATATAGAAGTTTATATGTCATATTCCTGTGACACAGTTCATCAGTTTCATTCTGTGATGTCCATTACTCTGTCATATGGAAACTCACTGGCCTATCACTCTGTAACATTGAATGCATAACAGTTTCCTGTTCCTTCCCTTGCAGTCTAGCTTCAAGGGAATATTTATACTGGTTTCCAGTGGAAGGCTCCAAATTATCTTCATATGGCACCTGACCAATTGCTTTCTGTTCCACTGGTTTCCCCTTAATTTGGATATCCATTACTCTATCCTGTTGTGGTGCTTTCTGAATTAGATTTTCTACACTAAATCCATCACTTTGCAGGTATTGCATAATCTCCGTTTCTATTTCTTTAACTTCTCCATTACTTATCCTTCTCTCCTTTTCTACTTTTCCTCTGTCTTCTTATTTTTTGTATTGTAAAGTTTTCCATATCTGGATTTCTTTGTCTGTATTTCTCTTCAAATATCTTTGGTGCTGCTCTTTTTGTATTTAGTTTTGCTTTCTCCTTGGCATAAATATTACACCATATTAAATCTCTTTTTCCCCCATGTCTATATTTCTTCTTCAGATGTTTTCTGATCTTCCTGTTTCTCCCTGCTTTGAAACTCACTCCATCCTGCTGTGATGTAACTTGTGTCAGGCCTTCTACATCAAATCCTTCACTTCGCAGGCATTCCACAACTTCAACTTCAGTACTTTACTGATCTTGTTTTCTACGTTCCATCTTTGAGATGTTATTTTTATTTTTGTGAAATGTTCCATATTCTGATGCCTTTGCCTGTATTTCTCTTCAAATATCTTTGGGGCTAGTTTCATTACATTGATTAATTTGGCTTTCTCATTTGCATAAGTATTGTACCATATCACATCTCTGTTTCTTTCCCACGGCCATATTTCTTTTTTTATACTTTTCAAATATCTTGGTTTTGTTGTTTATATTTTCGCACTTCCTCAGATTCTTCTTTTTTCAAGCAGATCAAGCTTTGTATACATACTGTTTCTCAGAAATCTCTTGTATTAATGAACACAAATTTTCATTTGAAATTTCTGACAGTTTTTTTTGCGGAAGTATTTTTCTTTCCTCTAATTTCTCTCTCAGTCATTTTTTATATCTTGTGTCTGGAATTTCTGGGCTTTTTGCATAATAGTAACAGTACATCATTTCTTTCTTATCCTGAAGAGTCCACTTTATCGTCTTTATGGCTCTTCTTTGGCCTACCAGTTTCTGTGATTTTTGTGGACTGCTACATCCTTCTACAACAAGGGGGCCATCCTCCTGGGCCTGGTCTGACCCCCATTGTAGGAATGTTCTGTATTTTGAAAATTCTACACTGTCATCTTTTCCAGTCCTGGCACCAGTGGGCCTACAAGGCTTGGGCACTTTTTTATCCTGGGTCTTGTGCACCCAGCTATCTTTTTTTTTAGTTTTTGACCTACTTCTGTCCATGATATATGCTATATAAATACAGTGTATATATCAGTGTCACCTTGGTGAGATTTTGTGAAAACAGGGTCCACAACGTGAAGGAACTCACTAAGACTTGAGGATGAATTCAGTCTCACTACTATTACTATCCTTTGCTTGGTGACTTTTCACCTCTCCATCCGGACCCTTGCATATGTTTTCTATATATGTGCTGTGATATTAGTAGTGGATAAACATGTAAGGTACCTTTGTGTGTGTGTGTGTGTGCGTGTGTGTGTGTGTGTGTGTGTGTGTGTGTCTGTGTGTGTGTGTGTGTGTGTGTGTGTCTGTGTGTGTGTGTTATGAGAGAGTAATTCTAATGCCAGGGTAATCAGGTAAAACATTGTATTTTGAATTAGTCAGCATGATTACTTTTCAAATAATCTTGTATAATAGCCTTTCAGAAATGGAGGTATTTAGTTCCTCTCTGAAGAAACACATGAATGGAGTGTGAAATGAGAGCTCAGTCAGAACTTATGGGAATCCTGTCAATAGATGTACTACAATAGATGCTCTTGATGAGGTTTGGTGCTAGATGAGAACTACCCATATAGACCTGATAGGAGGCACTTGAATTATTTAGTCATACATGATGCATGCAGCATTGAACTGGGTAAAACAGAGCCTATTGCATTATGGGGCTGTGCAGAGTTAACACTCTGATTAAGATGCTGTGTTTTTAAAGTTACAAAGCTAAATGGGCTGCCGTTTATTACATAAAACTATTTTATATAGATCTTGCCTACAGTATTTTTACACATGTAATGCTGACTTCTGATCTGACAGGTGGACTATTTCATAATTTTAGACGGCACTGTATGATGTACCCATCATTGATATTTTGTTTTTATTGATATTTTTATTTTTAGATTCTCTGAATTGGTCTCAACTCCTCTAGTAATCTGTTTCAAGCATAGACTATGAAATAGAAATTGATTAGACTTTGCCTTCTGCATAGGGCAGGGGTCACATCTAAAGTATTATATAAGAAACAGAACGTGGACATTTTTCTGAATAACTTGTTTTATAATTTTGAATTTTATTTATAAAGAATTATTGTGCATTCTCAACTTCTGCTTTGCTTGAATATTACTTAAAGCAGTATTATATTCATTAATGCATTAGATCAATGCGGTATAACATGGCACCATGTTCTCAATGACATAACTAGACACATGCCTTTTATAATTAGATGGTCTACACAACACTGATCACACTGTCTGCCACTCTTCTTTCATCTTTAATGTTGCTATATTTATGATTTGAAAATTTACTTAGCAGTCATAACTTTTATCATTTTGCAAAGATGCATAATGCTACACATAGTGATATTAAAAATTAGGTCATTCTTACATTACAAGGTATGTCTGTGTGTGCGTGTGTGTGCCCCCCCCCCCCAGATCATCTTGCAAAATTTCTAAATTTTTTAATAAAGTGTTTGGTTTACCCTCTTATGTATGAAAATGATATTCTAAAGCTGTAGTTCCAGGATGTACTTATGTTTGAATCTAGTGTTATTGCATGACAGGATAACTAAGTAAACCTTTCATCTTCCATTGTTTTCAGGTGCTTTTCCCATTGAGTTCCATGATTTGACATTTAATGCTGTTAATTTATCAGCTCTTCTCTTATTTAGGACAATGTCAAATGCTTTAACAAAGTCAAGATAAGCTGCATGCATTGTCTAGATGACTTCATATGCTTTTGTTAACTCTGCAAAGAATGTCACCCATTTCAAATGTTAAGATCTCCTCACCATTAACCAATACTGTTTTATATTTAATAAACCTGATTCCATGTGCTTGTTCGGATTCAGCCTCATTAAGATTGCCTCCATGGAGTCACTTGAACAGATGGGGAGGGTAATGAGCATCACTGAGGTTCTTACGACTCTCCTTTTGTTGAGTGGTGGTACTACTACGACTATTGATTAAAATTGCTAGTTATTATTATTATTATTTATTTATTATTGCTATTCCTGTTGCTATTGATTAAAATCATAGAATAGGGACATGTCCGTTAATTAAAATGACTATGGTTTAGTTATATTTTCCTTGAGGCTCTAAGAATCTGTCAGTATGATGATTGGTCTCAATAAACTTGAGTTTTTAATTTTTTGGGGGGGCAGCAGTTCCTAGAGTAAAATTATAAAGGAAACCTTTCCTGTATCTCTGTGGTGCTTTGTATTTGTACAAATCTATTTTTTTCCAGTTAGGTTTGCTGTGGAATACCATTGTGTACTATCTATTTTAATAGCATATTGCATCCGTGATGTTTCTCATTAAAGTTTCTGATGTAATGAGAGAATACTTTATAACTTTTAACCTCTGAAGTCAATTATCAATCTAATAATCAGTTGATTCAGAGATTACAGGGCTTGATTATGCTGTATCACATGGCATCTCAAGTGCATTTTAAATAACAGAATTGCTCCTAAGAAACGTGTATAAGATCATAAATAGAAATCTATTCCATGAATAGCTATTGTTTGTGTTTCTCTCTCTTTTTCCATCTCCATGTTTGAATTTGTCTGTATAAAGCTTTTTTTCCATCTGTTTTCTTTTGCCTTTTGAGTTCTTAAATGTAATGTAACCTCACATCTAAACATTTTACTTCAACAGTCCCACCAGACCTAATGCATCTTCAGTTTTAAGATGACTTAAAGTGTGGATATGTTACATACATGTTATCTTAAGTTAATGATCAAAAGCTATGCTTATTTTTCTGCACCATTAATGTTAGCTGCAGTTTATACAGACTTAACGTCCTCAGCAGTATGCCATGTGGGGACGATCTTTACAACTGCGTATCACTGTTTATTTGTTAAACATGATACTGTTATCAGTATATGAACTTAGGTTTTAAAATGGTTGTGTAAAATGTCAGCCATTTCATAGAAAAATGCTTTTACCGTTAACCATATAAAAATATGGTAAATACAATATGGGAAGTAACATTTAAGTCAATAGACTGCATGAGTGTGGAGAGATTTTTGATTAATGTCCACCACTATCTTGAACAAAGAATAACAAATTGCTATTTTCGTACCTTTTTGTGTTGATCAGATACAATAGCCATACTGCAGATAAAATGTGCATACCTCTGAAGAGTTTAATTTCTAGTCCATTATGATGCATACAATCTTGAAATTCTTGTTGCTGCATGGTTTGTCATCGCAGAGCAGTTATCAGTATTCTGACCACAAAGTGTGCTTTACAGATTTGATTTTAGAGTACTATACCAGTAGAAATGGCTGTACTAAGTGTTTTCATTTGCTGGCTTTGAATATTTCTGAAAAGAACAATTGCTCATTATTGTGTGAAATATTTCACCTACTCCTATCTCACAAAAAGTGCAGAACTAGATTGGTATGTGGTTAAACTTTTCAAAAGTGATGACAATTTTTTCCTTGTATTTCACATCTAACTAATGAAATGAGACAGTACTTACATAGAATAATGTATTTTCTTCTCGAATTACATATATCGTAAAAACGTTTCTTGCAGATTTTTATATGGGTTGAATTGGAAACATTACTTAGAGAAGAGATTGCTTTTTAACTAGAAATAGGAAATAATCCTTAAACTAGGTTGCTAATCTTTGCTTGTTAATAGCAGTATAATAACTTCCATACTTGGGTAGAAACCGGATACTACAACTATCTGTATAAATCCACACTATTTTCTGTATATATTGCCCTAACAAAACACTTACACTTGCTAGGCTATATTCAAAATGGTTTCAAAATCATTAAGAAATTATTCATTTTTTTAGGGATAAACATTTTATTATATACATAGTGAATGATACAATGTAATATGTATTGTACACAAAGTGAAAATGCATATCCTTGGCTTGAGGGTAAAGGCAATAGTTAAATCACATTACATACAAATTGACTGAAAACACAATATATACATAGTGGCATTGGTTTGCATGCTGACAGCATCGCAATGAAAAATAGTCGGAATAAAGTTTGTAGACATAAGGAGTTAGTGAAGAGGTTAAGTTACCTCACTAAAGAAGTAGCAGATGCATTTTACTAGAATCTTGATCTTTTATCTGTGAACAGAAAATTGTTAAGGATCTTTAAGAAAATAGTAAATAGAGAGATTCCAGCAGTTTGGTACCAAGGACTGAGAAAGCATGGTCAGTCCAGCGAAGCCTAAAACATAAAAGCATAACTCTTGAGTGCCTATGTCTAAACACTGTTCAGTGTTTCAGACATTAAAATGGACTTTATACAATCATTCCTACTTTACTAATAATACAAAAAAAGACTAAGAAAAACAAACTGTTGTGTTCAATGTCGATTAATGCTGCAGGAAAATGTATGCAGTGCATGCTGTTCAGAGATCAACTCTACTACTGTAGACTGATTCTTTTATAAAATCAGTGAACTTCAGTCATTTTTTAAGTGGACCACCTACTTCCGTACAGTCTCCAGTAACTTCATGCTCTTCACATTTGCACCACTCTTCCTTCAAGAAGGACACCTTGCCACAGCTTACTTTATCCTGCTCTGAAATTCAGCCTTGCAATATTGTATGTCTAGTGGGTGGTCACAGTGGTGCAGCGGTTAACATTGCTGCCTCACAGCAAGAGGTTCTCAGGTTTGATCCTTGGCTGGAGTGCCTTCTGTGTGGAGTCTGCATGTCCTCCTGTGGTTGCGTGGGTTTCCTCTGGGTGCTCCGGTTTCCTCCCACATCCCAAAGACATGTTGTAGGTGGATTGGATACTCTAAATTGGCCCTAGGTGTGAGTACATGCATGTGTGTGCCTTCTGTGGGAGATTGGGCACCAGGCTGGCAACTCGACACTGTAAAACTTCACTGCCAATCATGAGCGGACAGGTGATCCACTGTGGCGACCCCTAACAGGGAAAAGCCAAAAGAAGAAGAAGAAGAATGATGCATGTCTAGTCTTGAACTCAGGAGGCCAGCGCAGAGAAAGCTATCTTGCATTTAACAATTAGTGCAACATATGTAGTCATACTTTTTATTCAGAAGAGTTCTAGTCCTCTTCCTGGTCTTAAAAAAACTAGCCCTGCAGGCATGGCAATAGTGGGCTATCACCACTGCATTAGCTTCATCCAGGGTTCTTTTGTAATTGAATGCAAGTCAGCAATCAAAGAAACGTTACACTTATTAGGTCATCTGGATAGCTGGGATGAATGCTTAACCAATTTGCGTATGTCTACCTTTGGACATAGGGAGTCAGGGAGAGACAGCAAACTGTAGTCTGTTGAAGTGAGCATTGGTACATAGTCCAGTTCAACGCACAGTAGTGAGAAAAGAAATGTCATAGTTTTGAGGCTCTGGTTTGTTTTGGTAATAGACTAGATCTGACATCAAGACATTGCTTTCCATTATCTAACCAGTATAATGTCCATTATTAACCTGGTTGACTAGTAGTGCTGATTTGATGTCGGTGCAGAGATTAGACTGTTATAGCCAGCATATAAATTAGTCTAATTCTGTAATTTTTTATTGAAAAGTAAATTGCTCCTAGCATTTACAGCTTCTAGAGAGGATTTGTGAAGGGAAGATCTATGTTATTATCTGGTAAGGATTCTTTTGTTAACTGATGTCTTAAGTCCAACCATGTGCAGCTGTAACTATCCGAATAACAGCTGTGCTATCAATATTAGGAGGCTTAATTCTGTCAAGTGGTTTTGGATAGTATAGGAACTTCAATCCATATATTTTGAAAAGTAACAATGGTGAGTAGCTATTAAACACTACTTTAAGTGCATAATGGAACCTGTTTGACACTTCTGTGTGCCCCATATAAATAGTTACAGGCTGCATTATATTTGAAATAGTCCATGAATACAGCACACATAATCCCTAATGTACCTTTCATTAATCACTAAACTGTATGTTTACAGAGGTATGTATCCATGTGCATGAGCTTTGACACGAAAGACACACAAAACTCCCTCTGTGACACGCAAAAGCTCCCTTGCACTAAATTCACCCATTTTTCTAACACTTCTGTTACACTTTGTTCAGGATGGAGAGCGTCAGTGAAGTACTTGTTTTGGCATCCATATTGCTTTTGCTCAAGTGAGTTTGAGTTTCAGTAACAGCCCTAGTACTTGATACATGTGCTGGAAGAGTATATGTGTGCCTGTTCTGCAACAGTGAATGGGTCATGCTGGAACACACTTGCCCACTGATGCAGTTTCTCAGGAATGGTGATGCATATGCATGGTTTCCGTGCAGCCATTGGCCACCAAGCCACTTGCACATCTTGATCAGGGGTTGGATTAGGCCCTTAAAGATCCCATCGGCCCCATGATACCCACTAGTTATAAAGCAGGGTACAAGTCCTCTCTGGGTAGCTCTCACCCTAATCACAGGTGAAGTTCCCAGGGAAATAAATGGTTTGTGTCAGATATAGGGGAGAGCTGGTTATCAGCAGGCAGTGAGGCAAAAAAAAGAAAGAAAACAGGAGGGTACATTTTGTTTTTTCATGACTGTAAACACAATTTGCTTCTTAATTTAGCCATATACTATATCATTCCTAGGTTGCTAAGGAAAGTCAGAGATCTGTTTAAACACTATAGCAGACTTTCTCAAGCTTGCCTTATAATACATACCTGATAAGAATGGGCACTGCTTTACTATGTGCTTGGAGATGCCATTATATATTTTATTAAAGGTAAATAACTTTATAACACACAAGTTATAATTTCTGAGTAGTTCAAGATTTGGAGATTTTAGGGGGAAGAGTAAAAAAAAAAAGCTTATTTCTAAACCAATCCAGTATTGAAACAATGGCAGCAGAGACACCGGACCTACTGAGAATGTACTTTTACTGTGTGCTAAGTTATTAATGTGTGTTGCACCAGCCGACCCAGTGACTCATTATGTTGGGTATAATAATCCTAAGAAGAATGAGTTGGTCAGCATGTCTCCTGACTAAGACTGCGTGACTGTCAACAAAGTACATGCTTCATAGTCTAACATTATGCAGAATATTGCACCTCTGTAATGCATCTACATAATGATCAGAATGATATGGCTGAGTGTAGTTTAACAACACTTGCCTCTATTACTTTCTGGTAGCTTTTTTGGTTGAGTCTATTTGCAACAGAAGCTGTTTCTCCTTAGAAGTTTTTTTCTTAAAAGATAGCAGTCATTTTGTTTACTACCTTTGTAAAGAGATTTCTGCATCCATAGGTTTAAAAAAGTGACTGGTTAAGACTAGATGTTATTCCAAAAACCTAAATATAACTGTTGGATAGGCATGTTTACACTTGATTTCTTTGTTTGCCTGTTTTGACAGCTTCCAGTATGCTAACCATTCAAGATAATTGAGGGGAGGCTATGATGGAATGATAAATATCTAAGGCTGCTATAGTCTTATATCTGTTGAGATTGTAACAAATTCATGTTACTGTAGTTGTATATTTAATGATTACATCAACTTGCACATGGTTTGAGTGGTTACAGTTTGTTTTAAAGAGAACAGTTTGTAAGCCTAGGTTCAGCCTTGGAAAATGTAGGAATAACACAAGTTATTTTTAGAATAAATAAGAATCCAAGGAGATGAAGACCTGAGTCACAGGAGAAGGTGGAAGAACTTTTTTTCAGAAAGAGCTACTTTATGGAGATTAACCGGTTTAGCTACTGGTCAGTCCATTAATTCTGATGTATTTAAATTAAACTGTAAAAACTGCATGGACTCTTAAGGAGAAAAGAATCCATATTCTGAATTACTCTGATTATAAGCTACAGTGTGATTCTTACAACAAAGGCAGTGTTGCAACAGCTTTTTTTTTCTCTTAAGTGTTTCTTGAACGAAATCTGAAGACCTTTAAGTAAGGGTTTACCAACTTTTTCCACCTGAAGCAATCATTATCTGCATAACTTAGTAGGTGAAAAATGAGTCTTGGAGTAAATCTTTTACAGATTGATTTAGAAGCTGTTGAGTCAATTCTATAACTTTACTTTGTGAAGGGTTAACATTTACTTAAAATATGAAGATAGATTTCATTCACTTCTGTAAGCCATGTTATTTGCAACATATTGCACCAGGTATTATGTAGATTTAACATTTAATTATTAAATTGTTTTTCTAAAGTAATCTTGGCCGATTATACATGGCAGTCACTTACCCAATTACATTTTGATTTTACGTACTTTTGGCCATTTTGTGGTTGAATTTTTCATTGATACCTGGAGATGACAGAGGTGAATCTTGGCTTGCCCATATTGTAGTATGAAGTTTCCATTATCATTTTTGTATGACGGAAGAAGTGAATAAAGATGAACCCACAGCAAGGAAAGAAGCTTATTTTTAGTCGGGTATAATGTGTTCATGACCTGCTTTTTGAGCGACTTAAGGAAAAATATAAATTACATAAAACTTAAATATGCCGGAAAGCTACTCCCCTCACGCTAACATAGTCATCTTTTCCCTACATATAATGTAAATGTCCTTATAATGGAGTGGTATCTTTGTAAGCAAACTGTGTGAGTGTATGGAAAAATCAATTTGTTCTTTCTAGCTGTGTGGAATTCCTTGTGATAAAGATAATACTTAAAAGTATATTTTAATGCCTTCAGTACTTTCTGCTAGTCCTTGACTTCTAATATTTCTATGAATAACATGTTTTTCTGGTTATCCAACCTCCCACATACATGCTTACATTCTAGCTTTTATTTTATCAAAAATTCTTTTATGCCTCTGTTTCCAGATATCCGTTGCCTATATCATTTATACTGTACGTATTGCAATGGTTTTATGAAGTGCTGTTTGACCACACTTTTTTTTGTCTATCCTGTTTAATTTTATATAAACGTGGCCTGTGAAGTAGTATTTCATAAACCGTCCATAAACCCACATGCATGAACTGGTAAGTGCTTTTGCCCATGTAATTTGACTTCATTAGAATCATGAAAGAGTTGGCTTTAAGGTAAGGAATTTTGCATTTTAGTTAAGTGTTCCAGGATATGATTAGTTAACGAGAGATCCTTCTTGGTACCAACAACATGTGTTTTTAATCTGAAATGTATTTTACATTTGAAGAGATAAGATAGTGATGTACAAGTGTCTGTTCAACAAGGGGAATCCCAACCAGTCTGAGTTTTTATGGATGGGAGAGCTATGACAATGAGATTGAGCTGAACAGGGGATGTGTTATTGTGAAAATAATTCACTTCTGGAATGGTGTTATTTCTGCAATAGCAACTCACACCTTAGAAGATATCATTGCCATTGGAGAATGGGCTATCTCTTAAATGATTTTGCGTTTGTTTTTTTTTTTTGTTTGTTTTTTTTTGTATTTATTAATATATATTATTTTTTTGGATGTAAAATAATTCCTCCACTAAATATTTCATAAGTATACATATCATTTTTGAAGTATTTTACATTCAAAATAATTTAATTGTTAAGTGCCCACCATTCCCCCTTAACACACTTGCACTCAGAAGCCCAGATGTGCTTATTCACACACATACGTAGATGGAAAAATGCACACAAAGTGGCTGTGAAGTGCTGTGAGTGAATGAATGGGAGAAAAATGCACACAATCCAAGCAATGTAAATCTGTATGTCCCCCCGCCCCCATTGTGCATGATTTTGCTTGTTTGCATTAGTGAGAAAGTTCGTGATCCCAGATATTAAGAGTTTTGTAACTCTTTTTAAGTTTAATAAATTTATGGTAACAGACTGCCTATGCTGATGGACTTCCTGTTGCAGTCGGTGATGTCTCAACTGTCTCTCTCTCTCTCTCTCACACACACACACACACACACACACACACACACACACACACACACACACACACACACATGCTTTATTTTCTTTAGTTTTTATTTTCATTTTAATCTTGCTGTATAGCAAAGTGCCACTTAGCAAACATAAAAAAAAAAATGGAAGCCATTTGCTTCCTAGCTGTCAGATTCAAAGTAACTTAATATGCTGATGGGATGAAGTGCACTCATTTTCAGTGGGCATTATGTGTCCATTTAAATCTTGTTTACAGCACAATGTTAATTGATGGCCTATTTTCTAAGCAGGTATAGGACAACTGGATTTTGCTTACAGAAACGCAGGTTATTTGCTGATCCGTTACTAGCTTTCTTCGGCACACATCCCATCTTGCAAATGGCGATCAACCTACCCTGGCAACACTATCCTTGGTACCCATTCTGAACAGAATTCTGATTCACTCATGAGTAGCATGTGTAATTCAGTAGTAAAATCAATCTGTGTTTTGAGTTTATCTTGAATTTCATTTACGTAGTTGGATTACTTCTAAACAAAAATTGTTGACAGATGTAGATAGAAATAATCCATTTTGAATTCCAGTTTATAGAGATTTCTATTAACATTGCACACTTAAGTCATTTTAAAATCCTATTTTTCTTCTATTTTTCATTCAGTGCATCCATATTTATAAAGCTTCAAACCTGTTCTTCAAAGGCAAGTTTTTATAAATATCGCTGCTACTTCTCTCCTTGAAATATAAATCGCTTGTTGAAATAAAGCTGTGAGATTTTTTTTCTGTGAAAAATCCTTAATTCTGGTTGTAGGCCTATTGCAAAGGGATGCTGTAATTTTATTGTGTCAAGAAGTCCGGTGAGTGGCATGCCTGCCTTTCTGTATACACTCTTAAGGAGTCAGAGGAAGCCAGTCTCTGCTCTTCTGTGCCCGGGTCTAAGTATCTGAGTCCAATGTTTGCAGATCTGTCTACCTATCATTGAATTATTCAGCTCTCTTGCTTGCCTGTAAGTTGGTCCACTTCAGTTCCTATCTTAACTAGTGAGGCCAACAAACATAGGTCAGCATTTGTTAGTGAAATTCTTATCTTAATATGCTATAGGATAAGGAAGTGTGCGGTCTCATTCCCTTATAACTTGTGTTTCTCTCTGAATATGCCACTATATTTAACACAAAAATGAAAGAAATGATCTGTTGCCTGTAACGTACAAGTATCAAAACTGAAAATTAAATTTTCAGTCCTTTCTGCATTCTTAAGCATTTCAGTGTATAAAGGGAATCATGAAGAGAAACTTTATCTGAATATCAAGTTTTACACTACTGTTGGTTGCACAAGTATTATTTTGTTCACTGCAGACAATTGTTAAAGATTTGCCATGAATTCCCTATGGAAACATTTCCCGTATTGGGGTTGTATCATCCAGACTCTATATCCAGATCTGCTTTTACTCTGGGCAGTACAGTAAATGGTGATAGCTGGCTATCGATAAATAATTTTTGGCTTATAAGAGAACAGTAAGAATCCAGAAAGGCTCATTACAATACATCAGAAAATACATCCAATACATTGCCCTTTTCTGCCTTATACACAATATAAACTTTTTAGTTGGTGTAACAGAGAAAGTAATTATTACACGAGTGGTCTTAAATGGGTGGATATTGCTACAAGGTTGTGTTCATTTTTTTCCCTACTCCTCTCATTGTTTTGTCCTTAAGAGTTGGACTGTTTTTAAAAGCACCTCTCTACTTCATTTATGCCTATTATTATTATTATTAGTATTATTATTATTATGAACAATCTTCTCCTCAATGTATGATGTTCACATCCCCAATTCATTTTAAAACACATGGCTTTGTTTGCAAGGAGTGAGCTGTTTTGTTCTACAGAACCACTATTATTTTAATTGCCTATCATGCCAGTTACTTTGTTCACTTAAGACAAATCTGTCCTTTTTTGAATACTATCTTCCAAATCTCCAGCTCCGTACATACACTCCTGATTTCTTCAATAGGATAGTCTGCCTCACACCCCTTCTGTGTTGTACTGCTGTGCCAGTTGTATTACTGTCAGTAATCATAGCCGTTCTCTGTAATGAAGCCTTGTTTCATGAATGAAATTCATACAAAGGTATAATTGTACAGGGTCTAATATAATATAGACCCGTTGAACATCGGTTGTTGCTTATTTCTAATGTCTAGCAGTCTTTCACTTAAGCCTATAAAGCAATAAAGAGCCACAATAGACTTGCATAAGATTTATGATATTATGAATTCTCCAACAGATTTTTGAAGTATAAATCCTAAACCTAAGGCAGATGAAACTTGATTTTGTTTTTCATTAGTAAATATTCCTGGGACATGAAGAGACAGTGTGTGCAAAGGTCATCTAGCAAATGTAATGCCATAGTACTCTACCAAAAGAGGTATTACGGCTGTTTTAATTTTGGGATGGCTGTTTATGGCTGTTTTAGTTTTAGGATTTAGCTTTGACAAATCAGGTCTTTGAGTCTTTCAGGATCTCACCTGATGAGAGCATTGCCTGGCTTGCACTAGGCTCAGAACAGGTGACAGTTTTCAACTATGCAGGACTCAATTTTTTTTTTCATTCCGAAAAATTAGTTAGGTGATTTTTGGTTTTCCAGTTTTAACTGGAGGAATTTCCTTAAAACCTTTTAAATATTCTGTCATTTTGCTTCAAAATTAAACCTTATTATACCATAACTAGTAATTCCATTGCTCTCTATGCACCATATATTTGTAAAAAAACTGCTGTACAGAAGTTTAGAAATGTTACTTGTTATTGCGTATGTTTTAACAGTATATTTTTTAAAATGTTTCCTCAGAAGATTTTCAGATTAGATTTAATTCTATTACAGATTTATATTAAAATAAGGAGGAAACTTCTAGGGGAGAGCCTCCTCTCTATTCCTGATCCCTTTTTAGCAACCCATGTCAACCTCATAATCCCCAGCCCTGCCAAAAAATACATGAACCTCCCAAGCAAAAATGCGCAAACTCAGATTACATGGAAGTCCATCCTCCATATTTTCTTTGCTGGAGGTATCAAACCTATGCAAATGAATATTAAGATACCATACTTAAACCAAGTAGGATTGTTACAGTATTTCTCACAAAAAAAACCTTGTGATGCAATATTCTCTGACAGGTAAGTCTCAGTATCCATGTTACATTTTAAAAATATCCTTAATCTTCAAATATTGTATAATCTTTGCTCTAACTCTAGATTGTCAATGCCCTTAAATCCATAGCATGTAAGACCATTTTTTTAAAGCAAAGGGCAAAAAAATAGATTTTTATTTACTACTGGTAGCATTTATAAGAATTTACCTTGAACACTGGTGACAGTGACAATCCTCATGTGACAATAATGAAGGTGAACCCATAGATAATCTGCAGTCTACAAGTAAATACAAAATTAACTAAAGCATGGTTGCATTATCATGGGTGGAATATATGTGTGTGTGGATCTAGGACTATTGAATGAAAGTTCGATAGTCCAAATCCATAATCACTGAACACACTTTAACGAAAGTGCTTTCACCAAAAAAGCGCTTTCGTTAAAGTGTGTTTAAAAAAAAAATCATTACATTTATGCAAGCCCTCCTGCACACCCCACACTCCCCACTTTAATATTCTCTCTCTGAGGTCGCACTACAGTGGGGAAAAGGGAATTTTCCCTTATCCCCACT
The DNA here is from genome assembly GCF_019279795.1 of Protopterus annectens. Taxonomy (NCBI): domain Eukaryota; kingdom Metazoa; phylum Chordata; order Ceratodontiformes; family Protopteridae; genus Protopterus; species Protopterus annectens. The sequence continues at coordinate 739,841,618 of NC_056750.1, read as the reverse complement.
GTAGTGTGATCTCTGCAACAGGCATACTTACGCGAAAGTGCTTCTTTGGTGAAAAGCACTTTTGCGCAAGTATGCTCGGCTGAATCTGTTTCGGTGATGTTCCCATTTGCTGATCCGTACGGATCCCATCTCTCTCTCTCTCTCTCTATATATATATATATATATATATATATATATATATATATATATATATATATATATATA
>NC_056750.1:739736414-739838914 GCF_019279795.1 Protopterus annectens | reverse complement strand
CAGTAGATAAACCACAGTCACAGTAAATGCCGATGGAGCTGGACAGAAGAATTTGGCCTCTCTTGCTGTTTTAGCAATCCAGATATGATAAATGTTACATTACTAAGACTGCCTTAAAAAACTACCCGGCTTAATAACTCAAAGTTGGACCACAAGAAATATATGCATTATGAGTTTTAAGGAAGTAGCATTCCAAATACATTACAGTAGTAGGTAGTTTGATCTATTAACGTTGTACAAAATGTTTACTGGCAAAACAAATATTTATATTGATCAACATTGATCTAGTTTCAGATGTTGTACAAGATATCTAAGAAAGCAGCTTAACTACCTATTTAAATAGTTGATGTATTATGATTGAGAATAAGTCAGAATCCCATCACCAATCCTGCATCAATTAACTCCTGAAATAAGAAGTCAGATGACACATACATGCATCTCATTTGTGTACATCTCAAAGATTTTGATATGCACTTGCCCCCCCCCCCCAATAATCTCTTCAATTCGCATCAGTTTTATTTTAGATAAATATCTGGCTGAAAAAAACATTGATCACTGTAGTTGGACAGGGTCATATTAATCATGCAAATTATTAAATGTGTTTAGCACTTTTATATTAATCTAATAGTTTGGGAGCAAAAATCCATACCTGCATTCAAAACCTATAAGTAGGGTCAAAGATACATTAGCAATTGGTGAATGTGGAATGTACATAAAAACAATGCATGGATTTCTAGTGGCCCAACTTTGTGTTTAAGCTGGGTAGGTTTTTTGGGCTATTAGTGTATCTAGATAGCTAAGGTAAATATGATTTGGGTTACAGCAGTTACATTACATTTAATTCATAGCCCTGCATCACTAGAATGACCCATCATGCAAGAAATACAGTCCAGTCCATGACAGACAAGTTTGTTACTGATCAAGAAGTGTGCACAATTATGAGAGAGACCTGTTGGCAGGAGGATGGGGAATGACTTGCATCACTGTTCAGTCCCCAGTTTGCAACCTAGCCAGTGGATAAGATTCAGTGAGAGATGACTTCCAGATTGCTCAAGATTTCATATGATGTTTTGTGAACAATGCATATTCATCTGGTTGATGTCATAATTTTATATCAATTATACTTTTATGGTTATCAGATACATGCATATAATTTCAATTTGTAATCAGCATTATGCTTTTCTCCTGTTTAATCTACAAAATTGAGTAATTTTCTATTGATAATAGGTGCACGGTGAACACCTCAGCATAAGATTTTTAGTACTTGAACAATAGAATAGGGGAGTATAGGCAGAGTTTGTCCTCCATAGGGGACATTGAATAGGTTCATAGGTATATACTAGGCTTGCTGCCCTTGCAGGCCATTTTAAGCCAACTCCAACACAGGGTAAAGAAACCTTGAAAAAAAAAATGTACTGCAGAGTCTCCAAACCACAGTTCCAACAGAAAAAAAATTCCAGAGAAACATTAAGAAGCTGAAAGATATGTTTGATTTTTAGCGATTTTATTTTAATAAGTACAAAATGATGAAAAATTCAAGCCCATTAAAAAGGAAGCTTATATAACATCCTGATGAGAATCGAACCCACTTTCACTCAAAAATGTAAAGCTATACATCCTTAAGTCTTCACTTGACCTCTTAAATAACATAATGTTCCATGGTGGTGGTGGTTGTACAACAAGAAATTCAAAGAAATCCATTTAGAAGATTGACTATAAAAAAGGACTGCTGAAAGGGAACCGCCATTTTAAATTTTAACTTTTTAGAGCATTAAGTTGTAATAAACAACCAAAGGAGGTGTGACCATCAAGTCTGGGCCAGCTGTTAGCATGCAAATAAAGTTGCCAAAATAGCTCATGTTTTTTCTAAGTACAGCTGCCATGGACCCCTATGTTCACCTTATGTGACTTTCTCAATTATCATAAAAAGCATGACCTGGAGCATCTCTGGCATGTTTTGCTAATGCATTTGCCGTTTACTGATTCTAATGTCATGTATGTGTTCGTATACATGGTCCTTTGGCTTACATTAGGTTTTATCAGTGTAAAATGTTTAACAATTTTGGCATACAGCAGCATATACTATACCACTAGAAAGACAATTAAATGAACCTTTTAATTAGAAAGTGTGATTGCCTATCTAGAATTCTTCACATACCATACTACATTTAAAGATGGACTTCAAAAGACTTAAAATTTACACAAACTAGTATAAAAGTAGAAATGAGCAAGCTCCAGGTTAACAACACGACACTGTTTATTAAATCCGTTCAATACGTAAGCGCTTTAGTTGGAGAAAGTGCTCCAACTTCATCAGACTACACCACAAACAGCAACACTTCATTTTATACTAATACAAATCAATTAAAACCAATTACAACTTGTAAATTGATCCTGATCACGACAAATACATTAACGTTAAATACTTTTAACTGCACCAAGTCATTATGTGAAAAAAATTCATCATAAGTAAAATATGCAACCAACAGATCCTAACAGAAAAATATATTTATAATATAGGTAAAAGATTTATCAGTATAAATTTAAAATTTAAGGTTTAGAAATTATTTATATATGCATACATTAATAAAACCAAATTTAAAAATATGTATGCATATGTGAGTGTATATATATTAATGCCAACACTAGAAACAACCATTAAACTTGCACTAAAAAATAAGAAGATAAATATATGTATAATGAACACTGATAAGGGAGATGAGACACCAGAAACATCATAATGAAAATAAAAATAAATATAAAGGGAAAACTAGTCATTTAGCTACCCCATCATGTATAAGATGTATTTAAATGAGTATATACAACATGACCATAGCATGAGGTCTACAATTACATATTCTAAATAGATCCTTGAGCTTTTAAATAGAAAATAGAATTAGTCTTAGGGTACATTCAACTTATTGGAAACATCTATATTGCAAGTGTCTTCAGTTTAAGAAGGCATTTAATGAATGAACGTACCCTAAGACTAAGGATCGATTTATAACTTGTAATTGGGTTTAATTGATTTGCAATAGTATAAAATGAAGTGTTGCTGTTTGAGGTGTAGTCTGATAAAGTTGGAGCACTTTCTTCGACGAAAGCGCTTAAGTATTCAACGGATTTAATAAACAGTGTCGTGTTGTTAACCTGGAGCTTGCTCATTTCTACTTTTATACTACATTTACAGATGGAACAGAAGCCCCATTTTGCTTTTTTATGGTTCTTTGGGAAAAGAAATGCCAATACCAATGTGGTCCACTGTTGTCTTTAAATTATGACACCCATTTATAAATTATGTGGGGTTTATCACCCAACCTGTTCAAAATATTTGCCCTTTGACAGGGTCCAGTTCTCCAAAATTCTCTTTATTTTCCACTATCCACACTAAATGGAGTAATAAAGGCTCTGCTATAGTTGAAGTTCCTATGACGCATGGACATGCTCCTCCCTAGCTCTGATGTGGGGGAGAGGTAAAAAGTGATTCCACTGCAGAATGTTTGGAAGCTATGTTGTACTAGACTCATCTTGAAGAATGGTGAGAAATTGCTGTCTTGTTTATTGATGACTTTGTACATCAACTCCTTGACCAAACTAGACTGGTAATCTCCGGCCAGGAACATAGACTTGATGTGTTCACACTTGTCCAGGAAGTCTTTGAATTGTGATACCATGTGTGCAGCTCTCACAAACTGACCCTTGACCACTGTACATTTCTGGTGCAAGGGATGAGAGCTGGAATAGTGTAAATAAGTGTTTTAAAAAGTTTATTTATGATGAATTTTGGGTACAAATCATTTTTGTTGGCCATCCTTAATCAAAAAGATGTCCAAATAAGCAGTAGTGAAAACACTGGTTTCAAAGATAAATCTGAGAAAATTGGTTGTTTTGGTTGAGGTACTCAAAAAATTTTAAGAATCAATTTAAGACTCCTTTCCAAATGAAAAAAATGTCATCCAAAAAGCGAGTGTACATTTCACAAGAGTTCGGGTATTCTGACTTGAAACGATTGTTTTTCTTCCCATTTCAACATGACAGTGCTTGCTACAAGTCCACTACATGCAGCTCCTATAGCAACTCCTGTGGATTCTAAAAAATATTCATAATAGGAAAGGAAGTAATTATTATTTAAGATTATCTCTAATAATGATTCAAAGATGTTAATATTGTCTTGTGGGATGGCCTTATCATGCAAGTATTCTGTAAACCATTGTAAACTGACATCATGGGGTATAACATTAAGATCTTTTACATCAACTGTTAGAAAAATGAAGTTGTCATGCTCCAGAGAGTTAATTTTGCTAAGGTAATCCCACAAGTCTTTACAAACATGATATTGTGTGATTTAAATACTTGAATTTTTTGTCCTAATATTTTGTGTGAGGGTGTGTAATTGATCCTCTGCTGACAAAAATGAGTCACATGGGTTTTTTTGGCTGCATTTCTGAATTTTTGGAACCTCAAAAATGACAGATATAATGGAGGATTGTGCATTCAGGAAATTATATTCCTGTAAATCAATCTGCTGGTCAATAAATAAATCCTTGAGGTATATCTTACTGTTTTGTATGCAGAATTCATTTAATTTAAGGAAACATTGGTATAAAAATCACCTGCCAACAGATTATGCATCCTAATATTATAATTTGACTTGTCCATGATGACTAATCCCCCTCCTTTATCTGGTTTCATCAATCTGAGCATGATTGTTCAGTACTTTAATTAAAACATTTTCATTAAGAAGCATATTATCCATTTAGTTATGCCCTCTTGTTTTATAGAGTATGCCTCATAAGTCAATTTTGCACATTTTTTTGAAAAGACATATGGATGAGTGGACTGGAGGGATAAAAGTATTGGAAATCCTCAAAGGATCCAGAGAGTCCTTGGAAGTGTCAAATAATATATTGAAATTCAGTTTTCTTGTATATTGTTTGTTTAAGCCTAGCCAGTTTCTTTTTCTTATTTTAAATAATCTATTCCATTTGGTTTTATATTGGCAATGCCCATTCCATGATGTATAATTATGTATTACTCCTAATGACAATTTGGATACCATAAATAATTAGAGGGGACCCATACATGGGATAAAGCATTTAGTAGCTGCATATGTCCATTAGTAGTACCAAAGCAGTCCTGGGGTAACTCGTTGGTTTCCCATCCATAGACCTAAGGTGCACTTGAATATGGAGAGGGATACATTTTATTTTATGTGGTTGTAAAGTCTCTTCCACAGCTACCAAATCCTCTGAGATACACCTTTTCCTCCAAACTGTTCTGTTGATGTTGCAAAAGAGGTTTAGATCCCTAGATAGACTATTTGTCATCTGACTTTGCTGATGTGCATTAAATCAATCAGTAATGTGTAGGAGGATGCCTTGTAAGCCAGAAAGAAGTCACTTCTTAGCAGTCTGTAGGATATAGAGTATAGTGACAGGGCTTTGAGTTGGTCCATGTAAGGCATATGTAGACCTTGTATCCTTTTTAGTAAGTTATCTCTGAGTGTTCCAGTTGCTGTATGTGTCTGGGCAGATACATGTCAAAGGGGGCATTATATTCCATGATTGGTTTTAAAAGGGCTGAGAAAAGGTGGACAATGACATCCATAGATTGAGAGACCAATTCCTTTGTTTATAAGCTGTGCAATATAGATGGACTTTCTTACAACAGTAGACCCATGGTGGCCAAAAGTTAGGTCACTGTCCACATAGGTTCCCAAATATTGAACAAGTTGGTTAACTCTTATGGGTGTACTGTCTGTGTGGCAGTTCTCTGTGGTCGATGATTTCCCAAAGAGTACAATAATGTATTTTTAGTCATTTAGTTTCAGTCCATGATTTTGGCTTCATTTATTTATTTTGGAAAAACATTCTTTCAGGATGCCAAAGTAATTTGTGAATTTAGTGACTGCTTCTAGCTTGTAGTCACCTGTAGACTTTGGCAGCCAGAGCCCTTTGGTATTGGATTTTACTTCAGAAAAGTTGGGCCCAGGGGACTCAACTGGTGTCTGTGGAAGTAACTTCCCCTGTTTTATCTGCATTCTATCTATGAGCCAGTTGGCAATCCAATTAATGACCTATAGGTTCATTCTCAGTATATTTAGCTATCCTACTATGCCTGAGTGAGGAATAATGTCCAAGCACTTTGGCTAGATCAAGGTATGCCATGTCTCCCATTTTTCCTTCAGCCATTGCTTTGGTGACCTTCTCCAAAACCGACTAGGTGGAGTAAGCATGACCTGCCCTTGATGAAGCCAAATTAAGACAGGTTGCAGTATTTGGAGGTTCCCTATGTCCTGATTTAATTTGATCATTCTTTCCATGGCTTTGCATATGAGGCTGGTCTGACTTAAGAGTCTGTAATTGCCTTGGTCTGTGGATGGTGCCCCCCTTATGCAGGGAAATGACTGTAGCTGTTTACCATTCTCTTGGTACAAAACCTGTACGTAGGCTCCAATTGAACAGTGTTTTGGCTAAATCATGTTATTTATGATGCATCCAGGGATATTGTCAGGACCCACTGATGCAGTATTTTTAGGTTTTGTTAGCACTTTTAGGACTTCGTTTTGTGCGATAGCTGCAGGTGAGCCAGCTTCAGATGTATCTTGAGGGACAGACAGAGAGGTGGAGAGGGTTAAAGTTAGAGCTGAATTTATCAGTCAGTAGGTTAGCTGTATCTTCAGTCTCAGTGTAGGTAACCTCATTGACTATCTGCTCACTGCATTGCTGCACTTTGCTTTTAGGACTTAATAACTTAACTAAAAAATGCCTTGTGGTGTTATTTGGTTGGCTAGCTGTTTTAGCTTCACACATGACTTTGGTGAATTTTATTGAGCTCCTGAGTTGGTATTTTCAGTGAGGAGTCTAATATTCTGCGAATTGCTTCCCTTAGTTTGGGTCAAAATTATTTTCCTTTTATTATAAAGCTTGTTGATATTATGGTTCCACCATGTGGGTTTTTTCCTGGGATTTGTCTGTACTTGTTCCTAAGGGTATAGCTGCAGCTGTTTTCCTGCTGATATAGTGTGGTGGCATACATTTTTGCATATTCAGTCAAGGTAAAAGGGTTTGGTTGTGATTGGTAGCTAAAGGTGCAATTGTATAAGAATTGCGAAGACTAGATATACTGGAAATAACTGGAAGACACTGGAATGAGGCAAAAATGAAAGTCTTTATCTTTTAATTAGTCTACAGTGCCTATGAAAGGAAAAACTCGTCGTTTAGGTTATAAAAACTGTTTTATTGTCACAATCCAACATTAACGCTCCTTCCAAACATACGTTTTCGTCCACCCTGGACTTCATCAGATAACTGTCTTTCACCCATTAATACATTTATATACCTTTATTCAATTGATTCATTAAAACCAAACCAATAAAATAACCCAATTACTTTCAAATTCATCAAATCAAATTCATTATAACAACTCATGAATATTCATTAGTTAAACCAAGTATATATTAAAAACATTTTATGATGTTGATTGATTGTTTGCCTACCTAAAATTCTTAAAAAACAAGCTTATTACCTATTAATTAAACAAAAAAAATGTTTAAAAACCCTACAAATAAAGTTCAATTGTTTCTCTTTTAAATAAATACTTAAAAATTCATGTTAAAAACATTCATATTATAAACATTCACATTGAAATACTGTTTATTTCTTTAGAGTCTTGCCCCCTCTAGTGTCTCTTTGTTGCTATTACAATTAAATTTTATTTGATTTTATTTTCAACAAGGACACAATAGACAGGTAGTCAGTTAATCCTGGTTCCTTTCCTGCTTCCAAGCTAACCTGCACCATAGCTCTTTACTTTCAAGAACCTCTTCCCAGGGGCCCCCTCTATTATCTATCTTAATTTGTTCCAACACTAAAAATTTAAAACTATACCCATTACAGGCTTCACTATGTTTATAAAGTGCATTTGTTTCCTTCCCCTTATTAATGTCATAAATATGCTCGTAGATTCTTTTTTTGAGTTTTCTTTCCGTCTTACCTACGTAGAAATATTGGCACTTCCCACACACTACTAAATACACTACTCTACTTGAATCACAGTTATAAAACCCTTTACTCTTAATATTTCTTTTTCTACTGCAAATGTTAACCTCATTTGTATTCATAATGTACGGACATTGAGGACATTTCCCACATTTGAAAGTTCCTTTCCTTGTGTTATTCAATCCCATTTTATTAAATCTTGTTCCATCCAGTATACCCTTCAAATTTGGAGCATTTTTGTATATTATTTTGGGTTGTATCTTTATTTCATCTATATCAGTTAATGATGAAAAAGTAAACCATTCCTTATCCAGAATTTTTCTCAAGTTCTTATTAGCTGAATTATATTCTACCACTAAACTCTTTTGATACCCTTTCATTGAGTTTTCTTCTTTTTCTTTTTTGTTTCCTTCATCAAAGTGACCATCAAATGTTACCCCTTTTATTGGTTGGAATCTATCAATCCTTCCTTCTTCCACTTCTTTTCTCATTTTTTCTACAAAATCTTTCGGGTATCCTCTATCTTTGAACATTTTTTCTAGTTTTTCACATTCTTTTGTAAAGTCAGTTTGATTACTGGTCATTCTAGAACCCCTTACAAACTGACCCTTCACAATATTCTTCTTACAATGTAAGGGGTGTCCACTATCATAATGTAAATAAGAATTCACGTAGGTGTCCTTTCTGTGTACTTTAGTTTCAAATTGACCTTCCTTTTATAAAGTTCCACATCAAGGTATTTTAAACTATCAAAACTCATAGTATATGTAAATTTTAAAAAACTGGTGGTCTGATTTATATATTCAAAAAATTCAAAAATACTTCTTCTCCCCCAGTCCAAAACATAACTATATCGTCGAGAAATCTACGGTATATTAACCAATATTTACTGAAACAAGAATTAAGTATATACTTTTCTTCCCATTTGCTCAACACAATATTTGCAAACGTAGGTGCACATGCCGCACCCATGGACACTCCTGAAATCTGTTGAAAAAATTCCCCTCCAAACATAATGAAATTGTTTTTCAATATTGTGTCCATGAGTGCAACTGTACTTGTTTTTTCATCTTGTGTCATTTTTTTATCAGAAAATATACTTTCTTCAAATATCTCCATTCCTTCTTTACATGGTATACTGGAAAACAGGTCTATTATATCTATGGTAATGAATATCATGTCTTCTTTGTATAAATCAGTTGTTAATTCCCTAAGAAAGTCCCATGAATCCTTCAAAATCACTTTTTTATTCACCCAAATGTGTTTCGTTTTAAAATCTACATATTTTGCCAGAGGTGTTGTTTTCGACCCTTCAGAAGATACTATGGGTCGTAGAGGGGGGTTATTTAAATTCTTATGAATTTTTGGAATTCCAAAAATTGTTGCAATTCTGGGTTTCTTTACTTCCAAGTACCTATAAGTTTTCTCATTAATAACATTTTCTAATAATAAGTCATGTATTAACAAATCAATTTTACAATAAGCCATATTGACTTCATTTCTGGATACTGTTTTGTACTTGGTTTCATCCCTCAAGATATTATTCATTTTCCCTTCATATATTATTTTGTCCATTACAACTATCCCCCCTCCCTTGTCTGGCTTCATTATTCCTATAAAGTGATTATTTTGTAAATTTTTTAATACTTCTTTTTCTTCCCTATTCAAATGATTGTACTGTATAAAAGCTTCTTTGTTATTTTCCTGGGACTTCCTTACCTCACTTTCTAATATAATTTCAAAATTCTTAATCTGAGGTAGTAGTGGGGGGTTATAAATTGATTTTCTAGAAAGTTCTAGAAAGGGTGGACGAAAACCTATGTTTGGAAGGAGCGTTAATGTTGGATTGGGACAATAAAACAGTTTTTATAACCTAAACGAGTTTTTCCTTTCTTAGGCACTGCGGACTTGTTTTCTTGGTAATTTAAGTGCCTAATACACACTTTTTGGTTGACTTTGTTGGTTCGTGTTTCTGAAAGGGAAGCTCTATCCGTTTTTCAAAAAAAATGAGCTCTGAAGGACAAGAGGAAGTAGGTGAATCCAGGAAGCTCATTGGACAATTGACAGAGCTCATCGACTTGTTGACGCCCCTTTGCCACAACCTACTATCTAATGGGAATAACGGGCGTGCAGACGCCAACGAGAACAGAAAGCTGGGCGGAAACAAAACGAAAAGAAAAAGGGAGTTTATTGGCGATTCCGAGGATGCCGACGACCTTAGAGAAAATAATGTGTCCAGCTTTGATCTGGGATTAACACCAAGGGCATTACAAGTGGAAGTAGGGGAAGCGGATTTTGTGAATGGTGATTTTCACGGTTTAGGTGCTAGAGCGAGGACTGGACGTTCCTCTGCAGCACTTGAAGGTACTGTAAACTTAACAAATGCTACAACCAACGAATGGTTAAAAAAAGACTTTTGTTTTAAAATGGATAGTAATGGAACAACTGGTTACAAGAAAAAACATGTAATTGGGGAAAATGATTCCTATGTAGTGAAATTGAATAAATTACATACTATGATGTTGAAATTTAGAACATATACCTTAGAAAATGCCTACCTAAATGAATGTCTTGTTCAAGAAATTGTCCCTAAGGGACTGAGAGTTTATAAATATCCAAATAATGTGGAAGTAGGTTCCATTTTTCATCAGAGTTTAATAAAGACATTTAACAAATGTGGGTTAGAGATAGTGAAATTAATTATAGAAGAAAATGATAGAAAACAGATATCCCTAAAGAAGGAAATAGACGAGTTGGATGTACACATTAAGAATGATTTAATTTTTGGAATTAAAGAAGAAAGGGAAAAGTATTTCAAGTTAAGGAAAGATATTGATGGGAAATGTAATGATATTATCCAAAGAAAAATGTCTAAATTAAGGAGGGACATTAATGAATATACACTAATACTAGTTATCCTGGCCCACCCCAGACTAAATGGGAAAAGTATAAACATAGAGAAACATGGAACATTTTTAACAAACAAAGTGGATGGAATGATAAAAATTATGATGAAGAATTCCCCCCATTAGAGAGAGAAGAAATGGGACATGAATATATTCATCAAGAGTCAAGAAATTTTCATGTAGGAGGGAGAAATGGGAGAGGGAGACAGTATTGAAATGTACCCCTACCCACACAGGTTTAGAAGTAGCTCAAGACATTATTGTTTTAGACAATGTTAGGAACATTTATCATGATTTCACCGTTTATAATTTTAGTAATTTAGTATTAACAAAAGGACATTTTAGTTTGTTTAGTAAAGGACTGAAATATATACCCTACAGGAGAGGAGACATTACAAATTCATTACTTGAAGTGAAAATATTTACAAGGAAATTGAATTTAGAAGTATTGGCTTCAAGAGCAGGTTTTAACAGGAATAATATGGTTGGAAGTGAACTTTCTAGAAAATCAATTTATAACCCCCCACTACTACCTCAGATTAAGAATTTTGAAATTATATTAGAAAGTGAGGTAAGGAAGTCCCAGGAAAATAACAAAGAAGCTTTTATACATTACAATAATTTGAATAGGGAAGAAAAAGAAGTATTAAAAGATTTACAAAATAATCACTTTATAAGAATAATGAAGCCAGACAAGGGAGGGGGGATAGTTGTAATGGACAAAATAATATATGAAGGGAAAATGAATAATATCTTGAGGGATGAAACCAAGTACAAAACAGTATCCAGAAATGAAGTCAATATGGCTTATTGTAAAATTGATTTGTTAATACATGACTTATTATTAGAAAATGTTATTAATGAGAAAACATATAGGTACTTGGAAATAAGGAAACCCAGAATTGCAACAATTTTTGGAATTCCAAAAATTCATAAGAATTTAAATAACCCCTTTCTATGACCCATAGTATCTTCTGAAGGGTTGAAAACAACACCTCTGGCAAAATATGTTGATTTTAAAACGAAACACATTTGGGTGAATAAAAAAAGTGATTTTGAAGGATTCGTGGGACTTTCTTAGGGAATTAACAACTGATTTATACAAAGAAGACATGATATTCATTACCATAGATATAATAGACCTGTTTTCCAGTATACCATGTAAAGAAGGAATGGAGATATTTGAAGAAAGTATATTTTCTGATAAAAAAAATGACACAAGATGAAAAAACAAGTACAGTTGCACTCATGGACACAATATTGAAAAACAATTTCATTATGTTTGGAGGGGAATTTTTTCAACAGATTTCAGGAGTGTCCATGGGTGCGGCATGTGCACCTACGTTTGCAAATATTGTGTTAAGCAAATGGGAAGAAAAGTATATACTTAATTCTTGTTTCAGTAAATATTGGTTAATATACCATAGATTTCTCGACGATATAGTTATGTTTTGGACTGGGGGAGAAGAAGTATTTTATGAATTTTTTGAATATATAAATCAGACCACCAGTTTTTTAAAATTTACATATACTATGAGTTTTGATAGTTTAAAATACCTTGATGTGGAAGTTTATAAAAAGGAAGGTCAATTTGAAACTAAAGTACACAGAAAGGACACCTATGTGAACTCTTATTTACATTATGGTAGTGGACACCCCTTACATTGTAAGAAGAATATTGTGAAGGGTCAGTTTGTAAGGGGTTCTAGAATGACCAGTAATCAAACTGACTTTACAAAAGAATGTGAAAAACTAGAAAAAATGTTCAAAGATAGAGGATACCCGAAAGATTTTGTAGAAAAAATGAGAAAAGAAGTGGAAGAAGGAAGGATTGATAGATTCCAACCAATAAAAGGGGTAACATTTGATGGTCACTTTGATGAAGGAAACAAAAAAGAAAAAGAAGAAAACTCAATGAAAGGGTATCAAAAGAGTTTAGTGGTAGAATATAATTCAGCTAATAAGAACTTGAGAAAAATTCTGGATAAGGAATGGTTTACTTTTTCGTCATTAACTGATATAGATGAAATAAAAAAGATACAACCCAAAATAATATACAAAAATGCTCCACATTTGAAGGGTATACTGGAAAGAACAGGATTTAATAAAATGGGATTAAATAACAAAAGGAAAGGAACTTTCAAATGTGGGAAATGTCCTCAATGTCCGTACATTATGAATACAAATGAGGTTAACATTTGCAGTAGAAAAAGAAATATTAAGAGTACAGGGTTTTATAACTGTGATTCAAGTAGATTAGTGTATTTAGTAGTGTGTGGGAAGTGCCAATCTTTCTACGTAGGTAAGACGGAAAGAAAACTCAAAAAAAGAATCTACGAGCATATTTATGACATTAATAAGGGGAAGGAAACAAATGCACTTTATAAACATAGTGAAGCCTGTAATGGGTATAGTTTTAAATTTTTAGTGTTGGAACAAATTAAGATAGATAATAGAGGGGGCCCCTGGGAAGAGGTTCTTGAAAGTAAAGAGCTATGGTGGCAGGTTAGCTTGGAAGCAGGAAAGGAACCAGGATTAAATGACTACCTGTCTATTGTGTCCTTGTTGAAAATAAAATCAAATAAAATGTAATTGTAATAGCAACAAAGAGACACTAGAGGGGGCAAGACTCTAAAGAAATAAACAGTATTTCAATGTGAATGTTTATAATATGAATGTTTTTAACATGAATTTTTAAGTATTTATTTAAAAGAGAAACAATTGAACTTTATTTGTAGGGTTTTTAAACATTTTTTTTTGTTTAATTAATAGGTAATAAGCTTGTTTTTTAAGAATTTTAGGTAGGCAAACAATCAGTCAACATCATAAAATGTTTTTAATATATACTTGGTTTAACTAATGAATATTCATGAGTTATTATAATGAATTTGATTTGATGAATTTGAAAGTAATTGGGTTATTTTATTGGTTTGGTTTTAATGAATCAATTGAATAAAGGTATATAAATGTATTAATGGGTGAAAGACAGTTATCTGATGAAGTCCAGGGTGGACGAAAACGTATGTTTGGAAGGAGCGTTAATGTTGGATTGTGACAATAAAACAGTTTTTATAACCTAAACGACGAGTTTTTCCTTTCGTAGGCACTGTGGACTTGTTTTCTTGGTAATTTAAGTGCCTAATACACACTTTTTGGTTTATCTTTTAATTACCCAGAACTATGCTGAAATGGTGGCAGCATCTCCTTAATGTGCAAAATCCTTTTGTACCTTTCATAGTAAAAGTCTTCATACATAATAGTTTAATGTCCATTGCTTCTGCACTCAGTGTCCATAAATTATGTGGTCAGAATTATTGTTTTCCTTCTAAATAATATAATTAGTATTCTGGAATGCTGAATATTTGACCTGATTTCAGCACTCACTCTCAAGTGTCTGTCCCAGACATCTGTGGACTGAACTGCACTGACTTTCTGCATATCAGTCTGAGCTAGCTGACTCCCTTCTGCATCTGAAGTATCCATCCACCCATCCTGTACCCGTTTTTCCCATTTGCACATGGAGTGGGGGGGGGTCACTTCATCAGTGGCAATCATCTAGAGCCAAGGTTTACACCACCAGGTGGCTAGCCCTGCCATGGTAGTTCATCCATGCCACTCACTTACACACACAGTCTCACCTATGGCCAGTTTAGTGTCCAGTCCACCCACTGCATGCCTTTTGAATGTGTAAGGAAATCAGAGTACCCAGGGAAAACCCATATGACTGCAGAGAAGACATGCAGCCTCCACACAGAAGGCAACCCAGACAAGAATTTAACAGAAGAATGTCTTGCTGTGAGATGAGAATGCTAACCGCTGTACTACGCCCTCTCCTAACAGTATTGAAACTGTTATTTTCCTACAAGTTCTACATGACTCTGTAAAATTGGTTTCCAAGCCTCTTACCGTTTAAACAAGGTTTCTTTTTACTCTATGTACTGAAAATTCAGTTGGCCCATTTTATTCTTATCAATATTCTTGACTGAAGTTTTTTGTGATCTGAAACATTCCTCTCTACTGTGTATAAAATGAAGGTATATGTCACCTTTAATATGAGAGCATTTTTATAGACCTATGCAAAAAAGAACTTTATGTCTAACAAACTACATCTAAGTGAAACCAAATCTTATACTTTCATTAAAAAAAATGATTGCTCCACATGATAGGAATATTTTGGAGGAATAGGTGATCCTACAGTAGAAACAGATGGCATCAGGATGCAATATAGCAAGAAGGAAAAAACAGTGGTGGCTGGTGACTTCAAATTAAAGGAGGGCTGCAGGAGACAGCTGAATGGGTGGGGCCAATGTGAAGGGGTGTGGCCAACTAGAAAGGGGTGGAGCTATGCTCAAAACCACAACAACTGGAACTTTAATTAAATATGCTGGCCTGGGTGCCAAACTATCATTATGAGAGTCCAATCAAGACAAAGTGAAGTGTAGAAGAAAAAATAGTCCAGTGCATTGGCTACACGACAGCTTACTTAATATCTAGATGGAAACAAAAAGGTTGTGAGACATGAAAAAATAAATTACTTTTTAAATACATTACTAGAATGTCAGCCAAAATCAAGTATAAAAAAACAAAGCAGCACTCAACTCAAACAACTTCTCCTTGCACTGCATTTTAATTATAATTTATATACAGTTTTATAAAAGTACCAAGTAACATGCTGAATGTAGCTGATACCCCCACTTGTAAAAATGTTCCTTATGCAGAAAAGTCCTGCTGCCTGACAACAACTATCCCATTGTTTCATGGGGAAGACATGATCAAAGTAAAAAATGAACAGTAAACAAGAAACAAGCTCAAGAAAAATTGCTTAAAGGATTACTACACAGGTTATTGACCACACATGATAGATTGGCATTCTATTTAGTTTATAGGTAAAGCCTGCAAAGATGACTACAAGTCCCCAACAAATGTAATGAGCTCCTGAAAATACTGTAATCCTATCCTTTATTACAAATACTGTCATATGAATTTCAATACCTAAGGCGTATACATTATCTAGTTATGTAAATATTTTCTGCAAGGAAACAACAAAAACCTTTCAAAGTTGGTAATTCTTTAACAGCATGCTTATTAAAGCTTACTCTCCTCTTACAATCTCCGACAAGCTTATCTGATGTTCATTAAACCATTGCTACTTAAACACAGAGCAACAGGGCACTGTGGCAACATGCATTTTCTGAATAATAAGAAGCATAAATCAAAAGTATAAAAATATGACAGAAAACCAGAACATTCTGCAAAAACAAGGATAGTTGAAAAGCCAATGTTGTACTTGTGTCTACCTTGGATGGGGGAATACTTTACACACTTACACTGCATAACTTTTCATTGCCTTGCTTGGACACATCCAGATTCACTACAAGGGGGAATGGGCTGCAACATGTATGTCACAATTTGATACATCTCTGGCTGACAGCGATGGCTCAGACACTCATACCTCTCAACCTCAGAGCAAGAAATCTGGACAAAGCCATACATAGAAGGTGGGACAAAGGCCCAAAAATAAGGAAACTTTTTAAATAATGCTCTTATAAACTTAGAAAGATAATAGAATAGTAGTAGGTCTTGCATTAGTATGATTTTTTTAAAAGGTATGAAATCCGAAACTCAAATGTCTGCCATTATTTTCTAACTTCAATCTTCAATGATTTGCCACTAATTTGCCAGAAAAACAAAATTATATGAAAAACAGACCAAAAATGTGATGCAAAAATATAAAATTGCCACATAATACATACAGGTGGAAACCTGTCAAAGAAGGGACACCTTTTTAATATTAGTATTGTTAACTTGAGCAGCTGACAAAATAAGACAATCTGCATGCATTTCTGAAGTTATTTATAATTGTAAACCCTCCACATTTTCTTCCAAAACTGCCATTTTGTGGAGGGATTATTTGGGGGAGAGCAACATTTTGAGCCAAAATCAGGGACAGTTGAGAGGTTTGGATATTCCTAGTTCTATAAAGAGATTTATTTACACTTACCTCTCAACCTCTTAATGCAGGAAGTCTGGACAAGGCCAAATATATTGGGAGAACAAATAACAGTACTAAAAATTGCTCTTGTATAAACATAGACAGTTGATAGAAGAACAGGTCTTGCTTTAGCATGCATTTTTCTGAAGGTTATAACATCTGAAACTCTGTCTGTCATTATTTAGTGATCATTCCTAAATGATTTGCTGGAAAACCACAATTGTACGAGTAACAAACCCAAAATAAGAAGCAAAAATCTATCCATTCTGCAAAAATTTGGACAGTGGAAAGGTATAGTTCAGCTGGGGCTGTCTTTAAGTTTGCTGCACTTCCCTCTTAACAAAATCATGGTTGAATGGAGCCTCCCCCCTGCAGCCATTCCAATGTCCCATTCCTTGGTTATTTCACCCAGTTTACCATAAAGACTGTAATGTGCATACTGCTTTACGTCCGCAAAGATTTGGATTTCATTTGAACATTTTATTTTGGATTTTACAGCACAAATGCTAATAGATATCTGCTAAACAAAGCAATGCAGTCTCACAGTGAAAATAGACTTCGTATTAAAACTTCTCTGCCCTTGAAACTCACATTCATTGAAACAGCATTGAAACCCACATTCAAAGAAAATACATTTTGCCAGTGGCAGATAAAGATTAACTTTGGGCTGTTTTCAAATTACAGGCCCCTTGCACATGAAACATACACATGCTCTTTGATACACTTTCCTGATTGTATTAAATTATATTCCTTGTACAGTACAGTACAGATTTAGAGGGCATTTTACATTTATTGCTTTGAACATTTTTCCAGTAAACAATTAAACAAAATGCATGCACCAATAATGACAAAACTGCCCAGTTCAGAACATTTCCATCAAAAAAGTCTACTCAAACTTCCACAGTCCACCAGTATCTGTAAATATGCGCAATCTCTGAAGGAGTAAAAATCATCTAAATAGTTCCACATTAAAGAGATCTGTAACTAATGAAGAGGTTGCTGCTAGCAAACAACTTTAAATTTCATTGTTTCATCTAGAAATAAAGTGACTGTTGCCCTTGAGGAATAAATTGCCTATGTTACACTATAAAAGTGATAAGCTAGTAATATTGCAATAGGGAATGGATGACAAACTGATAACAGGTTCATAGTTATTGGGTATCTTCACCAAAATGGGCTGCCACATCCACCCCCTTTGCAACACAGTATAGTATCAGCAATGCATCTACCTACTGTGGGAGTAGAACCCACAGCCTTCTGCATCAAAAGCAAGTACACTACTTGTGCTATTAACAATGCAAGCAGACTCTGCATAAGCAGCACTAAACATTTGCTCCCCTGCAGCTCTCAGCTCTTTGTAAAATCTACTCAGTACTCAGCTGTATCTCTGAACTTTGCATCAGAAGAAATCTGGAAAAGGCCAACATTTATTGGGCAGATAAAAGCCCCAAAACCAGGGGCACATTTTAAACATTGCTTTTATAATGTTGGAAAATTGCTAGAATAAAAAAAACTATGTTACCACCATACGTTTCACTGCCAAGTCTTGAACCCAGGACCCTGTACAAAACAGAGCAACATACCACACTATGCCAAATCAGCTATTTTGTGAAAGAGAGGAAGACTTAACTTAAATGTCTACCATTTAGTGATATCAGTTCTCACCATAGCTGTCAACCTCTTAGCCAAAAACATCTGGACAAAGCCAGTAATGGAGGAATACAGTCCCCAAGCATATTCAGTGAATTCACTTCTTAGCATAGCTCTAAACCTTAGCACAAAACACCTGAACAAAGCAAATAATGGGGGAATACAGCCCCCCAAACATATTCAGTGAATTCAGTTCTCACCATAGCTCTCAACCTCTTAGCCAAAAACATCTGGACAACACCAGTAATGGAGGAATACAGTCCCCAAGCATATTCAGTGAATTCACTTCTTAGCGTAGCTCTAAACCTTAGCACAAAAAACCTGGACAAAGCCAGTAATGGGGGGATGCATTCCCAAAATTAGGGACAAATTTCAAATATCCATCTTATAAACTTGGAAAATTGCTAGCATAGAAGGTTTTGTGTTACCATGTACTTTCAGAAGAATATGAAGTCTGAAATTCGAATGCTTGTCATTTTTATTTATTTATTTATGAGGCAAAAATCTGCAAATGTTTTCCAAATGGTGGTGGGTAGGGAATTCAGGCTCTTGCCACCTGGGCCCAAGGTATAGGGCTCAAGCCTCTGCTGTATTCTCTACCTACCACCATGTATCCTGAGTTCTCTAGCCACCAGTATATAGCAACTGGGGCATTTTGTACAAACAGGCGCACCCATGCACACACACCCCTGAGCCCAAAGTAAAGTCTGTTGTATTCTTTCCTGCAGTACAATCCATTCAAAAGCCATCCGCAATGAGAGCAAGTCCTTCCCCTTCCCGCAAGAGCAAGCCGGGTGCTACTCAGCCTGTGGATGTTACTTTCTGATCCCCTTCCGGTCTATGCAGTTGTAACTGCTTAGACTTCTGGGATATTTGCTGCTGAATGCTGTCTTCCTAATCTGGAGTGCTGGTGAGACAGTCTGGATTCTGTGGGCATGCTACAGACGGGTTCACCAGCAGTCCGGATATCGGGACTCGCGTTTGTTTTCTTTTTGCTTTATTATTTTCTTTTTGGTTTTGTTTTACAGCTGGGGGTGGGGGCTACAGTCCTGCAGCCCTATAGCATGAGCCACCCCTGGGAATAAACCTGGAAATCTTATTTCAAGTATACTGCAAAGAGCTGAACCAATTCTCTTATGGTGGGCAGAAGTTGAAGGAAACACAATGGAAGAAAAAGTTTAGTTCCTCCCTTTCTTGTCCAATTTCTTTCATGAAAATTTCTACAAAGAATGATTTTTTTTTTTTAAGATACGAAAACCAGTACAAATGTCTGCTTTTCATAGTCTGTGAAGTGGTTGAAAGAGTCTGAGTTGGAATAGGAACATAACAAGAAAAACTGTAACCGATTTAAGAAGATAATCCACAATGTGGAAAAAATCTGACCTTCGCAATGACACAAGGACAATTGGAGATGTGGAACAAAAAATGTACAATAAATGTAAAAATGAAATTAATTTTGGGATTGTAGGAGATAAGCGGATAGATGGAATCTGTGACATGAGTTTAGTATAGAGCTGTTTGAGCAAATTTTGTGTACATGAAAAATTCAGGTTTGCCTGGCATTGCCATATACTATCACACTTTTACCAATATTGCTTAGAGAGACATTTGCTCATAAAGTGTTAGCATGAAGTCAAAATGAAATGTGAACTTTAGATATGCAGTCAACGATTTCTTTAACGATGTCTGGGTCTAACAGTATCTTCCACTTTGGTGGGAGGAAGTGTTTTCATTTATTTTTGTATAAATGTCTACATGAGTTGAACTGAATTTTTGATGCTCCTGCTAATGTCTTGGTCTTTTCAAAATAATTGTGGTTAATTCGTGTTAGTGCTATAGCTTTATGATAAAGGTTTTATCAATCCGGAAACTGATAAAATGAGTTGAACAAGAAAAGGACAGTGTAGAGGTTATGCCTTTTTATTTTGTTACAGAAAAAAGATGAACAGTTGCCATCTCCCAGATTCATAAGTATCTTGAGTTTTGGTAGCAATAGAAAATTAAGCAGCATGATGCAAATTTATGAGGATACACCATTCTGCCTTATGTAGGTAAATGTTTTAGAATCAACACTGGAGTTTATGAAAGCCATTTCCTATAAACATTGACTAACAGACACTATTCAAAGGTACCAGCACCTAGCGGTTCAGGACAGTGAAGTCGCGTTTGCAACTTTTAGTACTGTAAAGTGTGCCATAGTTGTACATTAAATGAAACTAGGTTAATTAAAAAAATATATTTCCATATTTACTTAATACTGAAAAAATCTGTCAGATCTATGAAAAAGCTGCTTAATAGTTACTTGACATCCTCAGTCTACAAGCATTTTAATGCTATTTTTACTAGGTCTTGTTCTTTGTATAATTGTCTGCTAGTCTGATCTGTATAATGATGAACCTTGGCATTAGAAGCCTATAATACGATATATGAAATGCACTACATGACATGAAGAAGAAAATGCATTTTGAGCATAAAGCAAAATTCATTTTGCCCAGTTTTGATCACATCTTTTGGTTTAATGTAGAACGATTTCACTAGTATTCCTAATTACTATTCCATTTGCTTTCATTTTAAGTTACACATTTCAATACCTATATACTTTTTTGACCTAAAGATTTGTAGAGAAGTATTAGACTAGCTGCCCTTGTGAGCTATTTTAAAGCTACCCAATTCCCCCTTTTTGTGCTCATAATAACCAATCCCATAAGGTTATAGATTGGGCTTACCCATCCCATGGACAATAATTTATTTATTACCCATAATGAAAATAATTGGGTGGCTCCAACCATAGGTAGTTTGAGGGGACCCATGCAGGGGATACAGCATTTAGGAACTGCCTCTGCTCAATAGTAGTGTGTGTGGGTGCATTTGTGGGGAAACTCTTTCGCATCTGTAATTCTAAGTTGTTTTTGAAAATGGAGAATGATATATTTTTTATGTGGATGGGGAGACTCTCCCCACAATCATAATCACAGCTCATGGGTGTGATAAGCATTCCGTGTGGACCTTCACTAAAATGGTTTTACTCTTGGAGCTGATTTAAAAGTACAATTCTCTACCCCATTGCACTACATGTACAAGAATGAGTTATAACATCAGTCTAACAATTAGAAAGGGAAAATAAATGGCACAGTGTTGAAGTATCCAGTAGCAGCTACTTTTCCTTTACTTTATTCATATGAGAGAGAAGCAGTGACTCGAATGACCATCACAGAAATGTCATCACGTAGTACTGTAATGGAAATATTTTCATAGGTGTATACTATGCCGGAAGCCACCAGGGCCTTTAAGCCTAGGCATATAATCCAACTCATTTGTGTGTCTGTGTCATGAGGGGGTATGTTAGAGAGAGAAAGTTTCAAGATAAGTGCCTGGAACATGTTAAAAAAAAAGAGTGACAAGCCCTACGTAAAAGATTTGGTGCATTATACATTGTAAGCTTCACGATTCTGTCAAGATATTTCTTGATCAATTGCATTTATAAAAAAGGATTGGTTGCTGATTTTATTAAGAAAACGGTTTGTAGACTCTATGTTCACTGTAAGTTTGCTTGCTGTTATTGTGTATGCTGCATGGTGTTTGCCACAGGTATGCCCAAGGATAAGAGGTCCATTTCACAAAATATATTTTATTGATTTTACATTGCCGCTTCATTACAAATGTTTCTTCATCTGTCTATAAATGGACAAAGATCAATGAAATCTTTCAATTGCAAATTAGCTTAAAACTTTCAATTACAAATTGGCTCTCTAAAATGATCCTTTCTCTAAGGATTGGTGATCTGGTGATTTACGTCTGTGGTAAGTAACCCTGATTTTGCTTAACCCAACATCTCTGCCATTAAAATTAAACCTCAGATTTGTAGGATTTGTTAAAGGAGTCACCCTAAAGCCCTTTGGCACTCAGACTAACCCTAGTCCTCCACCTTCTAGCATCATGACTCAACAGTCTGCTGTCATGCTGTCTCTGACTAGTCAGATTACATTAGGAATTATAAGGCAATGTAACAATTTTTAAATGTCTGCTTACTTACATACTGTTCACTTTTTTATTAGTCAGTGGAACAACCGGTGAGATATGTAAAGATTTTATGAAACATGAAGTCAAACCTTTACAGTTATAGTGTTGGTAAGCATCATACATCTACTGTACCATATCAGTCAAAGCACACCATAAGGCCAAGATTTATAATGATATTGTAAAGAAAAAAATTGCTCAAGCTTTTAGAAAACTTTCTGAAAGATCCCATCACCTACAACTTTTTACTCAATATCTAAATTCACATAGGTCTACTTCTTTGGTGACTGTTGGGTGAACTAAGACCATAATGCTTATCACTTCTGTTCCCACATGTGGAAATGCTATAGTTATAAGTAAAAAACAGGGGTAGTTGGTAAACTGCTTGTCCAGTACTAAGCTGTACAATGCAACAAGGGCACAAATGTCCCTTTAACCAGTAAGTTATGAATAAGACTTAATGGTGATCCATATGGCAAATAAAGAATTGAGCCATCCCATGCAGAGAGATATGCTAGAAACTGAAATGCATGGGCTAGAGCAGGAAAATCAATATTTTTTGAGTAATGTCTTGCCTTTACCATCAATGAAGATGAAGCCTGTTTTCTTGTCTTGGCATCTAAGCAGTTGTATAAATAGTTGGTGTCATTCTAGGGATCCAGTATGCTAGGGTCTGGAATAGTATTTTAGGTAAGTTTTCATTTCATGGTGGATGACTTGCACATCTCTTACCAGGTCTGCTATTTTTTTTTTAAATTTACTAACCGTTTTTTTTTGTTACAGAAAACAAATGGGTGCAGTCAGAGCAACAGTAAAACATCCAAGTATTTACTATTTTGCTTCAATAGTATAAACAAGGTTTATTAACATAAAAACAGATGAGAAGAACAAACAGAAAAAAAAAATCCATTCTCCTACATGTTCCCAACCTTCAAAACTGTTTACATAAATGCATTGTAAACTAATAGTCAAATTCTCTAAATATGAGTAATTCTAATATTTAGTATGTAAATGTTATTAGGAATAATATCCTTCTTACTGTGGGCTAAACTTACAATTAAATATCTAATTCAAAATGCCAAACTACAAGGTGATGTACTTGACTAAGATCCAAGGATAAGCTATTTATTTCACATTTTTTGTCGAGATTATTTTTAGTAAAACAGGCCATTTATTTTCTACCATTCCCCCCTGCTCAGCACATTATAACTTTGGTATCATTTTGACAGATTTGAAATAGTTGATTGCTGTAGCTGTAAACTGGTATCAATTTGTAGTTTTACTATCTAACCATTCTTGTGAGATGTAAAGTTAATAGAAATGAAATGGTAATTATGTCTAAATTTGTCTTTCTGAGCTTTAGTTGAAAAAAAATGTTAATTTACAATTGCTTTGATGGTGGGGTTGATAGATTTTATTTTTTTTACATACAAGAGATATGGCAAATACTTACAAATATGTAGGTGCTGACTGCCGAAAGATTTGAGTACACTTTAACCATGTGAGTTAAACCTCTAGGTATGGAGGAAAAATGGAACTATGACCAGTACTTTTGAATGCTTTCTTCAAGAAAATAACATCATAAGATATATGAGCACGTTCGTGCATTAAGTAATGTTACGAGGTGGAACTTCTTCAGAAATACAGTTTTTAACATGCAGGTTTATACATTTAACCTTTTCTCTGGCTATTAAAGGGGAGGGGGACTAGCTCCGCCTTATCTGATCCATTTTAGTAAACATTTCACATTTAGGTTCCCATTCAAGCCTGGGGGTGTGTCAGCCTGGATTTTCTCCTGCCACTTAAGTTCTCTGACTTACAGCTGGGGGGTTGGTATCACCGTCCAAAATGTGTCCATTATATCAGACTTAATCACCTAATATGCTATTTGAAAAGTATAAAACTTTCTTAGCTGGTGTTAAATATGCATTGCTTAATATTCATAAGCTAAGTGAAATAAATTTAATACTGTAGAGCCACAAAAAGCTGAGAAGTACCTGGAACTGGAACAGAAATCCAAGCAAAGAACTAACAACTTACCAGGATGCCAAAGACCACAGCAAATAAATCCAATAATGGTAGAAACCACTCCAGTTCACAGCTGTAGAAAGAAACAGTTCTTCACTGGTAAAACCACTGCAATTCATGGTTAAGCACTTTTCCATCTAAACTTAAGACTTTTTCAGAACCATACATTTCTCTAAACACTTAATTTAGGGGTTGAGAGTAGTATATACTTTTGAGTGTATTTTTAGTCTTGCCAGTGGAGAAAGCAGGGCATGACCTATTTTGCCAAGTAGACTAACCTCTTTTTTTTGGCACTTGAACTAACCACAGACATTCATACTAAAATTTTTTCTGTTATGTCAACTTCATAGCTGGTTTCAATACAAGTGCACTGATGGCACCATCCACATTCTTTGTAGGGCTTTAACCCTACTGTCCGAATAGAGTACATCTCAAAAAGTGTACAGGAGATTGTTACAAGACATTAATCAAATTATTATTGCTTATGACGATGATATTAAAACGTGGGCCCTAAACTGACTTTTTTATAGAAAAGAGGTAAATATTAAAAATGCTCCAGTAAGAAATTTTGATGACGGAAATACTAATAAAGATTTACAAAAAATAGTAAATATGGTAATTGTAAGGCTTGTAGTTTAAATAGTAGTAAGGCCCTTTTGTTACAGTGGTTAATTATAATAATGAAATATATCCCTCAGAATACAGTAGTTGAAGTAGTCATGTAGTATATGCAGCCTGTTGTGCCTACTGTGAAGGATTATATACCCGGCAGATTGGAAGATAACTTAGTATTAGGATTTTTGAACATGTTAAAGATATCAAGAATAAGAATGCCAGCAATGCTCTATATAAACATTCTGAAGTCTGCGGTGACTTCAAAAGATTTTTATTTTTTTGTCCTGGATAATGTTCATAGGTCATTTAGAAGGGGCAATTGGGAAAACATGCTTGAATATAAGGAGCTTAGCTGGCAGCTGGTTATATCTAGTAAAACATGAGAATTCAGTAAATTATGCTGTCTCTTTAAAAACGTTTTAAATTTCAGGGATGCTGAATTATAAATATACTATAAACTATCAGTTGAAGTTTATATTTCAAAAGATGTGCTGTTTACAGTTTTTGATTTTAAGGAATTAAATGCTTGTATTTTATAAAATGAACTATTTTAAATACTTACTGGTGATATACACTATAACTTTTCTCGATTAGTGCCCTTTAAATGTTTAACTGAATACATGGATTGATGTAACAATGTTAGAAGTAGGTTGTTAAGATTAATTTGACTAGTTCTGATGATGTCTAATAGTACAGATGAAAGCACTTAACCATTTATAACTTTAACTGCTTGGAATATTTTCTTTTTCCATCATAATTTTTGTTCACTTCTGTGATTACATTAACAGCAGTAGTTTGCTTAATGATGTATCCTTGTTAATTTTAGATGAGGACTTGACTGCATTTTTTCCTGTTAAATCTGTATTAGGATATGTTTAAAACCTCAGCAAATGGACATACAGGGAATCTTAAATCCTTGATATGTTTGTTTTTTCATGAAGTCTATAAAAAGAGGCTCAATTTATAAGTTAGACAACTTGACAGCTGACACCCTTGTCCTTCACAATTATTGATGTTATTAGGCTTAGAGAATTTTTTAACAAATTGAGTTTGACAGTTTTTAGGGTTGTTTTAAATTGGTTTGGAAAGTACTTTCTCCACAACCATGAATAAAAATGTGGTATTAATGATATTGATACGGTATAACTAGGTATTTTCTTTTGTAGTATAAATTTAGAATTCTGTGTAAGGTGACTCATTGGTCAGTGGTTTGCCTTTTTTAACAAATTTGTATTGTATAGGTGAAATAAATGTCTGTAGTGTTTTTAAGATGGTTTAATACTATGGAAGAAAGGATTTTAATATGTTTATTAGGGGCAATAGGGTGATAGTCTATAATGACTGAACGATATTTGATAGGTTTTGGGATTAGGATGATTTTTGATCTGTTAAAATAAAATGTTTTATAGCATTTGCTATAATACTATCAAAAACAAGATATAGAATTTCTGCTAGGATGTCCTGAAAGTGTTTGTGGAAGGCAAATGAAAATGCATCTGCTCCTGGTGCCTTTCCCATTTTCAAAACTTTGAATGTATTTTGAATTTCTTTGAACAAACTAGGAGTGGCTAATGCAGAAAAGAACAACTGATCTAGATGTGTCATGGTTTCTTTAGATATCTTAGAGATTTGAGGGTTATTATAGAGTTGAAAAAGGCAAAACAAAATATATCTGTAGTGTCAGTCTTGCAAAGACAATCACTAATTAGGATAGTGAAAATGTTTAGGTTTTTTTTTCCCTTAGGAATATTGATGGAATTTGTATCCGTTCTGAGTAATAGGTTAGTATTTTTTCTGCAGTGACTTAATTTGTTCTAAATCAGAACTCTGGTTCTGTAATTGCTTTAAATACAGACCTTCAAGTTGTTTAATATTTGCTTAAAACTGATGTTTACATTATGTAGCTTTAGTAATAAGGATATCCTCTTAGCTATGTTTTTAATGATACCCATTGGATATATAATCTCATGAGACGGTATTGGTAGCTGCTGATACATTCATCTTTAAGTACATAATAATTTAGTGTCCATGTATTGAAATAAACATTTAGCTTAAGGATGATCCAAGTTGATCTACATTTACAGTTTAGAATGATCAGAGATTGTTCTCGGATATGTTATGACCAGTACAGAATTTAAATTATGATTTAATATTAAAAAGAAATCCACTCATGCTCATGTTTTTATGATATGCTGAGCAGAAAGTATACTAAGGGGTTGCTTTAAATTATTGATTCTCCAAGTAATGTAGCACAATCCACCTACAGTATACTGATGACTGTCTAGAATAGTCCGTATTCATTATTTTTTAATTAAAATTGCAACTCCTGCACCATTTATGGATGATTCAGCTGCAGTACTGTTTTTATCCATTTTTTCTCAGTATAATTGACCATTGAGTTCTATTCGTACAAGTCTCTTGGATCGTAATGATCTGTGCATTCGGTATACGAGTAAGATGTAAAACATGTTTTTTGCTAGGTTGCTGGATTCCTTTTATATTGCATATTTCAATCTTTAATTCAGTTAGGAAAATGTGGTATAGTTAAGTATTGCAATAACTTTTCCTTCTTGATTTGGAGCTGTTTTGGCCATAATAATAATTTTAATTTGGTTGATAAGCAATATAATTACAGTAATGTATATTAAGCAGCGGATAACGTTTCTCTGCAGATTGTTTTATATTTATTTTTGTAAATATGAAAAGTTTTGCTTCTAGTGAGCAAATTATTAATTCTGGTCACCCTAATCCCCCTCCTAATATAGGGCAAAATCATTTGAATACAAGTAAAGATCATAAAAAACAGCAACAATAGTCCATTTTAAAATTAATAAAATCTATGAAATATTTTAGTAGTTATCAATACAATTAAAACACAATGTCAACATCTGCTGTATCACTCAATAGCACTTGTTTACCTCCGTAAACTAGAAAAATAACTGCATGCTAGAGTCCAGTTCTACAGCAGCTACATTTTATTTTAACTATGTGCTCTTGTAGTTAATTAACATATTTCACAATGCTAGCTGATACGTCTAGCAGTTTCTTCAGTGTTTCTATAATGTGTTTATGTATGAAATGTCTAAAAATAATTAGTGCAACATGTCTAATAGTCATTATCCTTTTTGTTTGCATGGCCTGTGTTATATAATTTTCTGTTTAACTAGGCCAAGTCCTTTGCATTTGCATGCTCTGACTTTTATAGCAATTGTTTAATAGCATGAAGTACACTAAAGGAAATTATTGTACCTAAAATAGGATGATGATTTAGTAATGCAATATTTTTGTCTGTAACACAAAGCTGAGTAAGAATTATACACATTATGTTGGTAATTATTTAAAGTTACGTAAACTGAAATTAACATTTGACGATTGATTAGATTTTGTATTATATACATTATGTTGGTAATTATTTAAAGTTACGTAAACTGAAATTAACATTTGACGATTGATCAGATTTTGTAAAAGGTCAATGCTAAAAATGGGGAAAATGTTCATTTGTATCTGGATAAAGCTGCTAGATAATTAACTTGGATGAAATGTACTTGCTTTTAGGATACAGCTAGGCAATACAATGCCACACTGTTTACAACTGCTCCATTTGCAGTTATTACTTCCACTTGGCTTTTGTACTCCTATTACAATAATAATTTCTCATAATTTCCTCTGCACTTAGACAATATCACACACGTGCTCTATGACACCAAAAGTATGTAACTTGGCATTAATGTTTTTTTACATAACTAGATTAATGAGCCTTTAAAGCCAAATTTATGAAATATAGGTTTTGAAACTTAAGTGTAGGTAATGTTGGTATTTGACTGCTTTGTAGGTAAATATTAATTTTGCTGGAAATAGCATTTCAAACTGCATTTTAATCGGAATAAGACAATCACAAAAATATCCAGCAATTGTTTTAGTTGCTTTTATGGCACACTGATATCCTAGAAAATTCTAATTTTATTGCCTTTCCGTACAAGTTGTTTTAGCTTCTGTAAGTGCTTAGATCATTGGTGCACATTGTTTGCTGCAGCATAGACTAGATTCAGGCCTGCTGAATCTAGCTTTGTTTCTATGACTTGAGCTTTAATCCAGACCATCTCTTTTGGAGAAGGTTCCCCTGCACCCTAGCGGCAGGAGTGTGCAGTTAGAACTTGTCTGATTTGAAGACTGCTGGAACAGGGCTCAGTCTTGAGCTTTTTTATTGGTTAATTGGATAATTTGTTTAAATCAGTTTGCATGTTTTCTATTATTATATTAAAAAAATCACTTTATTCATCTGCTTTTACTGTATTTGTGTTTCTTCCTAATTTATTCATTTATATTGCTTTTGTTGCTTGTTCTTAAAAGTACTTAATTGCATTTATTCTGCTGCATTTATATTTATTTGTATTTATTCTGTTGCACGTATTACTGCTTGTTAGTAGCCTGATTAAATTGTGCCTGTTATTCTAAGCCTTTTGTTGAAGCACTTGGGCTTCAGACCAGTTGTTTTACACTAAGAAGGTTTGTGGTCTGCACTGTTGTGGCAGAACAGGTAGCTTGCATCCTCCTAAGTTGGGAGTTGCCGATTAAAGGCTTAGTGTCTGTTATTCTAAAAGTGTAATAGTTCTGGTTTAAGCAGTTGAGCTTAGGGCCAGTTATTTTACATTAAGAAGGTGTGGTCTGCACTCTTGTGGGAGGAGAGGGTAGATTCTGCACTTCTGAGCTGGGAGTTTCTGGTTAAAGGCTTATTGTGCCTGCTTATTTGAACTATTTCTTTCTGAAATTGTTATGCCTTGCTGCTGTAGCATAGACTAGATTCAGACCTGCTGAATCTAGCTTTGTTTGTATAACTTGAGCACTAATCCAGACCATTATTTTTTGGAGAAGGTTCCCCTCACCCTAGTAGCAGGAGTGTGCAGTTAGAACTTGTCTGTTTGAAGATTGCTGGAACAGGGCTCAGTTTTTAGCTTTTTATTGGTTAATTTGTCTAAATTTGTTTGCTCATTTCCTACTGCTATATTTAAAAAAAAAATCCACTTTGTGCATTGCCGCTTAGCTAGAGTTAAAGTATTCCTGGCACCATAAGGGCTGTTCTTCAAATGTTTCCTTAGAACTAGCCAGTTTTTTTTAGTTTTAGCACTCATATCTGTTTCTTTGTGCTCAGCACTTGTTCAGAACTCGTAAGCACTAAATAAACTACAAATTACTACAGCACTCAACTTTCCTCACTTGTCTAGAGGAAAACAGTTTTTAGTACTTAATAAATAAGCACCTATCCTGGCATGTTTATGGATCAGCCTCCAGTGTTTTCTTCTGTCTACCTGATGAATCTGGGCATCTTGGGGCAATGCAGCATCATGTACATGTACACAGACAACCCTCTCCTCCTACCACCCAACCCTACAACCTGTGAGAGATGAACTTATATAGTCAAACTGGAAGCAAAGCTCTCTTCACCCAAGACTGGACTAGACAGACAAGAGGAGAAGGTAAACACTTGCACCACACCACACACATCACATAGTCCCTCAAAACCTACACTACTAAAACACCAACTTAGAAACACAAAACACACACCTACATTCATGGTGGCTCTCAATAAAAATCTGCCCAAGCAACAGAGACTGCCAAAGCAGAAACACAAGCAACCCCCCCCCCACAGCATAACCCAAATGACACATAGCCCACAAATTCAGTGTGCCACTCAACCACAGCCCATAAAGCATAACAACATAGGTTCATAGGTATCTCCCATCCATTGGTCAAGATTTCTCTTGAACAAGGCCAGATGATCTGTTCCACAGCATAGGAGTCTTTGGGTGATGAATCTATCCCTCCAGATGGATCTAGATTTTTTGAGGTGAAGCATATTCATCAAATCTGGATAGATTTTGAGACCCTTTTATCCTTTTGGTGAGGAACTTTGACCTCCCTTGATCTAGATGAGAAGTGCTCTGTGAGACCCTTCTGAAGGATAGTCATCTGCAAACTTACCCATCTTGTGATGTATGGGTTAACATTTAAGCTGATGAGTTTTGACAAAGCCAAACTGGGTTGGATCCAAAGTCTGCAAATTCTGAAGTGGGGACCAGTTGCAGCAGCCCACCCCCCCTGGGTGTATATCAGAGGTAAGACTTTGATTAAACAGCTGTCCTAGCTGTGGCATCAGGTCCCATGGATGCTGTGTTTTTTGCATTGGAGAGAGCAGTTCTCACATGCCCAACATTCTAGTCATAGGTGACTCTATAGTCAGGCATACTGATGTTCCACTCACCAGGCTAAACAAGGAGAAAATTACTGTCAGCTGCCTGTCTGGTGCCAGGATTTGCCACATAATGTATGCACTAGAGTCACTCCAGAACAAGTACAAATATGAGTCTGTCATTGTCCATGTTGGTGTGAATGACCTGAGATGTACCTCCCTGGACTACATGAAAAGGGACATGGAGGAGCTGTCCAATCTTGTAGCCCAGGCAAGTATGACCCTGACCCTGAATAGCATCCAGCCATCACCCAGAATGATACCACAGTACATGGGCAAAAAATGATTGACTTCAACAATTTGGCTAAGCTTCTGGTTTCATTCTAAAGGGATCCAATATCTGTCTGCCTGGGATGACATGATCGACAGACCATGATGATTTGCCAGAGATGGCCTGCATCTGTTAACCTTGGGATTCCAGATACTGGCTGAGGCTCTTGCCAGCCCTATAGTTCCTTTTTAGGCAAGACTCAAATGGTAAATTCTCCACCATAACAGGAACAAGCAAGCAAAATCTGAGGGTAATGCTACTACTACTCCGTGCTTGAAGTCTAAACCTCAAAATGCACTCACTCAAGGCACTCCTTAAATTAGAGAACATCAGCATCTGTGCAGTGACAGTGACCTGGTTCAAGGCTCCAGAGAGCATCCCTGCATTACCAGGCTATAATTCATACCACACCTTTCGGCCACCTAACCTGGACCGAAACACAAAAGGCGGAGGCGTGTCCATATTCATTGAGGTTAGCCACACCTCCAAGCTAGTTGCTCAACATAATGCCTTCAAGATTATCCAAGTGCAACTAACTCTGGGCAAGACCACAATCCAAATTGTAACTTGCTACAGATCCCCCAACAAGCCCCAGGATTGCCACTCCTCATTTCTTGATACACTGGAAAATATTAGGGTACAATCTAACACCCTAATAATGAGCAGTTTCAACTACCCCACCATTAACTGGGAAAGTCTTTTGCTCAACGTTTTCTGGAATTCACCTTATCCACACCCCCACCGGGGGCAGCAGTATCCTAGACTTGTTCATTACCAACATTGGTGACCAGTGTTCCATACCAGAGGTCAATTTCCCATTGGTCAGATCTGACCACAAGCTTATCACCCTAGACATCTACATCCCACCCCCACCCGCCATTAGGGAAACCGCCGTAAAAAAATTCTCCAAAGCTAACTTCACACTTCTTAAGACAGAAGTGGCAAACTTCACGACACCCGTGCAGATGGACAATAGAGGTACAACTGCTGAATCCTACACAAATGCACTTTATAGGCACTTACATAAGTGCTTAGATCATGCTATCCCTAACAGAACCAAGATGCTATCCTCCAAAAAAAGGAAGCCAATCTAGTGGTCCCCTGCCATAAACTCTACAACAGAAGAAAGAAACTGCTGCAAAAAAGAGTAAAATCCCATGATTGGAGGAACTCCCTGGTCAGCCTGAGTAAGAAGATGAGATCCCTCCTAAAATCTTCCAAAGCTAGTTATGAAAACAAAATTGCCACTGTTTCTGAAGACAACCACAAAGCATTCTATAGCTATGTCAAGAATCTCAGTGGCAACACTCAGATTTGCTCTGAGTTACAGCACAATGGCACTAAATATACAGAACCAAATGATATTGCCAACATCCTGGCAGATGGGTTCAGTGCTAACTTTAGCCCCCTCTCACCCCCTAAAGGGCCCATCTCTGTACTGGAATAAGAATCTCTGTGATAAGAAAAAAGACATATAGAAGTAAGTAATTCACTCAACCTATCTTCTGTTAACAAAATGTCCCAATTATTTTGTATTATATCAGTGAAAAAATGTGTATTGTTACCATATCTGGTACTAAATCTGATTTGACTATCAACATTTTTTTCTTTAAATTGTAATAGTTCAGATCTTTTAACATTGCCTACTGTAGCTATGGCATTTAATATCCCCTGTTGCAAAATCTGCCAGCTATATCAGTGATTTGCTGATCCAGTTCACTTCTGGAAGAAAATATCCTCCAAAGCCTCAGAATGAGATTTGGGATTGTTTTTAATAATGTAACATGGGTAACAACTGGTCACATGTAATGTGTTTAAATTGTGGGTATTTCCTATATATGTATGTATGTGTGTGTGTATATGTATATATATATATATATATATATATATATATATATATATATATATATATATATATATATATATATATATATGTGTGCATATATAATATATATATATATATATATATATATATATATATATATATATATATATATATATACATATATATATACATATATGTAATGTATTCCTATCTAAACTGACATCACCCGCTGCCCACTGTCACCTCAACATCCAAAAGTGTAGTCCATTTTTTATCAGATTTAGCCAATTTCCCCATATATTTTCATTTAAATCAACAAATTCCTATAAATAAACAAAATCAGATTTCCAGATTAACTAACAATCATCAAGGTATCTTCTCCAAATGTCAGTTACATTGAACAAAATGAGCTGCCATATATCATTTGCTCTTCTGACTCCAGAAATCTACATAGAGGGGTGCAAATGATGCCCCCATCATTGTCCCCTTAAATTGTCAACAACCCTTACCATAAAAGTGAAAAACATTTTTGGTCAAAACATACTCCATACGACATGAATTATTAATCCCTGGGCTATGTAAGGACAAACGATTAAGCCAATATTCCAAGGCCATAAGGCCAGCCCAATGGGGTATAGTAGTATATAGAGATCCCACATCTAGTGTACACACAAGTTAACCTTGGTCTATCTGCATATCGTGCATAACAATTCTGTAGTTTCTTCACTCTGTTAATGTACCCCTTGTAATAGGGGTTTCAAATACTGTGTCAGATATATAGATAAAGGCTGGATAAATAAACTTCTTTTGAATTTTTGGTAATAAATAGAAATATTGTTCAACAAAATCATGTACTGTCAAATGAAAAAAATTTTTGGTAAATACCATCCTCTCTCACCAGCTGTAAAAAAAAATTATCTATGCTAGCCTTAAACTCAGGAGTGGGGTCAATAAGCACATTTTGATAAATCTATTATCAGAAAGTTGTTTTTGGGCCTCTGCTAAATGCAAAGCCCAATCAAAAATTATTATAGCACCCTGTTTGTCCACTGTATTAATTGCCAACTGCTTATTCCTACGAACCCTCAAAATCTGATTCTTAGTCAAATTTTTCTTACTCCTACGTCTACTAATGGAACTAAAATTAAAATGCAACTCTCTAATACCTGTTGCTGAAGTGTGGTGACATATTTATTATAAGGTTGAAGAAAAGTGGAACATTTAAAGGGAAATTCAGTACTGGCCTCGTGTAAAGGTTGCTCTTTACCATAAAAATATAACTTGAGCTTTAACAGTCTACAGAAAGATACTGCATTTTGTGCAAAAACATTTTTCTGGAACTTGATAACTAGTTGCAAACAATAAACTTTATTCAACAAATTGACCTCATTAGTGTTTCACAGTTGCAGAAATATGTACATTTTGATCTGGGATTTTGCTTTGAGAAAAGATAGAAATAAATCATGTCATTTAATAGGTTTCTGTCCCCCTTTTCTACATCATCAAAGGGTTTGTTGCGAGTCTCTTTAGCTATAAGACAAGCTGGCAAAACCAGTGCATCAGTATCCATGGCTGATAAAGATTCCTCGGCAGATTTTTCCAATGTACTGTCAATTCTTTTTAGAATTGACTTTCTTCTGCATTTACCCGAGACAACAGTATGCTCACCAGAATTGGTAAACTTCACTGTCTTTTTAGTAATGAAATGTTTGACAGCATAATCTTTCATATGTCCATGAAATTTCTTTACTTTCTATTATTTCAAATGCTTTTCTACCAAAATAACTCTTTATTAAGAGATGTGAATTGCTCGTGATATACGGCATGTTCTTTAAAAGATTTTACTGTCTCACATAATTGAGTGACTTCCATAATGGATTTGGCTACAGTTTTGTCATAAAAAGATGTTAATAATTTTACAAATTCCATTGATGCTGTCTGTTGGGCTTCATGCCCCATCTATTTAACATAGGGTTGTAGACTAACCTTAAACCCTGTAGCACTAAGCTTTAAATGCCATACATTTGCTCTCAAATCTTTTTTCAGACTGCTTCACAACAAATGAGTATGGAAGGAGATTTTTTAAAGGGATGTCAACCACATGGACAGGCATGCTGGTAGAGCAAAAGTTTACTTCTAAGAAAACATTTGGTTATTTGATATTTATGTTTTTGGCAATTGTCATACAAACTAGATTATATATTTGGCTATCTGTACATGTTTGGCATTCCACATTGGTCAAACTTCTTATTGTTTTTTACATGTATTTTAGAACATATGATTGATTATTAAATGTAGATGTTTATCTAATGCTTTGTTTAAACATCTGAAAAAGCACTCTACAGCTAGTTTAACATTCATTATTATAGATTATGTACAATAAGAATGACAAAATAGGATGGTATAATATATTGGATCAAAAAAAAATCCTGGATTATTACATTGGAGATTTATTTTCATTTGGACTAAATGACCATTTTTAATCAACCAATGGGAAAGGATGCTTTACTATTTAAGTGATAAATTTAGGTTGGCTCGGGTTTACACTCATGAAGGCACTTCATGCCAAAGCTGGGCTGTCATTTTTTCATCCTTAGATGTTAACAAGGATAAATGTTGTTTCCCGTGCACAACCCCTTGACTTGGATGAACAGCTGTAACTGCTCAAAAATAGTGTCATAAGCCCGTAAGTGCATCTACATAAATATGTATATGGCTGGGTATCTTATGATATTCATGACTAGCTGTTATTGACATCCAGGTTTTGTACAACAGTTATTTCAAAACTGCAGGATGCAGGTAAAGTAAACTGTCCTTATGAACTGAAATATTAACTTTTGAAATGCATTTAAACAATTTACCAAAAAAAGACTGAACTGTAATTTAAGAATGCACATACATTAAAATAAGCAAAATACAAACAGATCTTTAACATTACAAGTGAAGTGCTCCAAATACAGTCTCTTTGGTGTTTTTATTACATATAAATGATATGAGAATAGAAATTAGTTTCTGAAGCAAATTTGCTCAGTAATTTCTGTGACCAAATGCATATCTCAAAATTGAGATCTGTAATATGTGCACCATGTTCTACATTTTGTGAATAATATTTATTAGATATCTGGTAAAATATTCATTTTTATGTGAGCCCCTATTTTTAGCTGTTAAGCAAAAATCTGCAAGTACCTGACTGGTGCTAATAACTATTCAACAAAACATACAAAGGAAAACATCTTCAGTATGGTTTCCCAATGTCC
The DNA here is from genome assembly GCF_019279795.1 of Protopterus annectens. Classification (NCBI taxonomy): domain Eukaryota; kingdom Metazoa; phylum Chordata; order Ceratodontiformes; family Protopteridae; genus Protopterus; species Protopterus annectens. The sequence continues at coordinate 739,802,106 of NC_056750.1, read as the reverse complement.
AGAACTTTTCAAAATTTCTTGATACTTTTTGAATTGTTAATAAAGTCAAACAGAAGCACAAACCAGTCCAAAAAATAAAATTAGCCCAAGTGAAGCAGCTGGACTGGACCCACTCACCAAAAATGGATGACTCAGATGTATAAATCACAAAACCTCTTTATTCGAACCAGTACATAAATCCAGGGACAAATTAAATTAGCACTTTCATCTAGGTAATTTAGACTTCATCAGGCAGCAAGTAAAACATGGATACTTCCTTTTATCAAAAGCCATTTTTGGTGAGTGGGTCCAATCCAGCTGCTTCACTTGGGCTACTTTTGTTTTTTGGACTTTTTGAATTGTATACATTTCTGGAAAACATAACTCTGGTTATATAGAATGTAATAAGTCCAGAAACATACATAATGCCCCTGTAACAGAGACTGTGACTAGTCCAAATAATACCGAATGCAACTTTTTTTTATTTTGATTGTCCACTATTCGAGTTCTTGATGGAATAAACTGTTTTATTTTTCCAAAAAGATGAGGATATCTGCTTTAGGAGCATTGCAAAATTTACATCCACATTCATATTTGTAAAAGAATGAAACTGATTAAGAAAGACAGTGTAAAGATTGTGGTAAATCATAATAATGCAAAATAATTTGGAAAATGGGATATGTTTAATATAGGTTTACCACAAATGTTTTTGGAACATCATTTAACTAAAACATAACACTGAGGTTCCATGTCGAAGGATGAAAACATTTCTTACAATTAAATTTAAATGGATTCTTTTGACATTGGATAGTTCATAAATGTATATAAATGAATGCTATAAATGAATAGGATTGTATTTTATCTATAATCATAGTAGTTTGACTTAGAGACTGGCTAAAAACAAGGGATACATCACGAGTTTGTTACCTAAGAGCAGACTTTATTTAATAAATTCTGAAAGGTAAAATTAAGATTAAAGAAGTGTTTGAATTTTATTTTTCTTCTGCTTGGTAATCATCTTTAATCCAACAACTATTTTGTAGTATGTAAGCATTCTAAATAGATGCTTAAAGAATTACATCCATCGTCCAAATCATCAACTTGATTATCTTGGGGAGAAAAGCCTCTACTAGTCTCTTCTGTAGTGAAAGCATGTATAATTCATTTATAATTTTAGTAGATTAAAAAATAATCCCCACATGCGTTTTCTTAGACTGTAAATATTTAAGTTGTAACTTGAGCAGTAATGGAAACCTCTTTTGTTAGTAGAATGTATTGCTAAATTTCCCATTAGTGTTACCTTCTCTTATATTCAGTCAGTATCTTCTTTCATAGAGCAGGTATGTGTTGTATTTTATTATATTTCTATTTGTTCTAAGACTGTATAAGTGAAAAGACTTGGGTAGTGTGTTATTTGTAACACTTTCTTTCAGATTGGATAATCTTTATGTATGCTGAACATGTTTCCCTTTAACACATGCATGTAATGTGAGTTGCTGGTGTTCTGGCATATTACACTGTTATGACGTATTGGTTAATCCCATTAATGTTTTCTTAGTGATGGTGCTATATTGTGCTTATTGTAGTTGCATGTTCTGATTTCCTATATATTTACACTGCATTTCTGTGGTTCTCTATCAGTTTGCTTTCTGCTAAAACAACTTTGAGCTAACATTCATGCACTTTCTTACATCACTCTACACTTATGCTTACCCTGTATTCTACTGCTCTGACTTTGTGGTCCTTCCTCCATCTCATATTTATACTGTATGTAGTAACTTTTTATTGTCTCAATATAATTTTACAGTTTAGAGTTTTCTTCTTCCATTTCAGACCCTATAGTCACTACATCTGACCTCAGTATTGCAGGAACTCTGCCACATGGCCCTATACCTAGAGGTTTACTGAGATGTTTGTCATTTAATGTACGTATATTTATTATGAAGAACCTTGCTGCATGTTAACTTTAATCGTTTACATACATGCCTGCTCTGTGATTGAAAGTCTCTGTAAAATAGTCTGTACACTCTAAGGACCTCTTACTAAGTTGGCCACTGTCTCCTTTTGCTTGACCAGTAGGCTTTTCTGCATATGCCAGGTATTTAGTCTCAGGACATGACAGACAACCTGTTTTACTTGCATTTCTTCGTTAATTGCTTTGTTCTTGTTGTAAACTGATTGCACTCAGTTAAAAATTCAGTTCAGCACAGCTTCTTATTACTTTTCTCAAATTAAACCATTATAAACAAATGTGTATTTCTGTCCTTTATATCACTTCTGGTGAAAATGCATCTAAACTGGAAGATATCCGTACAATTTCCACAAGACAAAAATATTGCTAGGTGATGTGAATTTCCATTAGTTAGACAAACTCTTAACTCCCCTACATGTAGCACGAACTTGTATGGTTTCACACAACTAATTAATAGCCCCACACATTATAGAAAAACCTCAAATTCACTTAGACTGGATCCTAGTATTGGACTGTAGCAAATAATCCATCACAGGTACAATGTTCGACCATCTCGGTGATCATCTCCCAATCTATACGACTAGACATCGGACACATCCAGTCAAACAGCGTATTTGTAAAATAATAGTCTTTCCAAGTTTAACCCAGAAATGTTCATTACTATGCAATCATCTATTAACTGGAATTTCCTAAAAATCCTCCCCTTAAACAGACGTCAATAACTTTAGACCTATAGCAATCTTATCTCCCCTCGCTAAAATACTTGAAAAAAGTTTTAAAAAACAATTTCCAGACAATCTCCTGCAGGAAAAACTCCTATCCACTAATCAACTTGGCTTATGTCCTTCCAGTAGTAATAGAACTGCCCTTCAAACCTATATAGATACTATCAGTGAAGCTGCAGATAATGACAAACAAGTCTCTTCCTTACTTCTTTTCTTGTCTAAAGCTTTCAACGCAGTTTGTCACGGCAAACTTGTACTTCAAATGTCCTCACTAGGTTTCTCTCACTCCACCCTTCTGTGGTTCAAAAGCAACCTATCCATAGGTATCAAGTCAGTAAAATGGCACTCCACAGTCTCTCCTTACCTCCCAGTCACCACTGGGCACCACAAGACTCTATCTTTGGTCCTCTCCTCTTTAACGTTTTCACCAACACCCTCTATACTTCCACACAACAGGCCATCTTATATAAGATGTATATCTCTATAAGATTTCCTATCTAAAATCTGTCTCAATTGTTGCTCATAACCAGGATAAACTATATCCCTAACTGTGAATAAGTACCTTTTCATCCCCTAACCCTCCCTACTCTCCATTCATCACTAGTGGTCCTTACTGCTATCTAACTCACTTCCCTGACTTTCTCTACAAACTGTCTAAAGTTTCTCTAAATATTTAATGAGTGTCCTAAACCTTGTATCAATTCCTAACATTGTCTAATTTGTTATATAAAGTGCAGATCTTTTTTGTTTTATTTTTGAAGATTGTAAAATTATTCTTAAAATGTTTTATAAGAATCCGTAGCTTTTCTTCCTGGGTCTCTGCTGAAAATGGGCTTCTACCCAGTCGGACTTTCCTGGTAATCAAATGTCATTAATTAATAAATTACTTTAATTTGCAAACTTGAATAATGTTTTTACTTTGAGCTCATTTAGATATGGAAAAGTAAGTTTAGTAAAAGAAATTTGCGAGAATTTTAAGTACCATAAAATGTTTTTCCCTAGATATTATCAATCAAAGCTTTATGCAGCTTGTGCCCTGAGAATTTCAATGAAAAAAAAAAACTTGGAGAAAGATGTACAGTTTACTCCTCAGATTCTGCTAAACAGTAAACTGATGAGTTTAAATCTTGCAATAAGAAAATGGCTTGTTAATTGGGGAATTCAGCATTTTTATACTGCAGACAGGATAAGGGATACTAATGCTAAAAAAAATTGTGATATCAGACAAGAACATTTTGTCAATATACAAAGTTAGTCTGCAATAACTTGGTACTGCTTATCAAATTTTGTAGCATCAGTTAAACTGCAGAAGAAATATTTATATAAAAAACGAGCTGCAACTACTTTGTAAAGCCATACCAAACCAAAGATATTGATTAAGGAAATGTTCGAGTTTAATTTGGCAGGATGGAATGAAAGCATTTCAGTGTAAATGGAAGAACTGAAGAGACTGGCAAACCATTGCAATGTTGAAGTTGGACTAACTCAAAGGAATAAAGTTGAGTGGAATGCAATTATACATCTGTATGAAGGAAACATTTCAAAACAAGAGAAAATATTAGAATAAGCTGGTTGAGACTGACACTGTCAGTGGAAATGTCTATCAAGTATGGGTGCCTGTAGGATATTTTGTAGGAGGGTGCAAACCCAGATGCTAGATCTCCCGGGTTTATCTGTTTACATGTGGATAAAGAAGTCCTACTGTATTCTACATGGTAGTATAAAATCTGACTGCTTCTCTGTCGTGTTTTGGTGTTATGAAACAAGACTACAACAGAACTATAATATTTAACTCATTCGTGTAAAAATTATAAAGTTTCTGCATAACTAATTTTTAAAAACAAAAACTGAACATACTATATTATTCTAAGTTTAGGCCTATGACTCCTATGGGCAGTATTGTTTTCTTCACATACAGTTTGTGGGGTCTCTGTCTGCTCCACGAACGCAGCAGTGACAGCTCCATTCTTGGTACCTTGTTTAATAATTTAATAAAGCTGCAATCAGATCCTTGATGTCCACCCCTAGCAGCAGAGCCGGATCAAGATCATATGGGGCCCTAAGCAGAGTAATGGATCAGAGCACCCCAAAATATCCCCTCTTGCAGCAACCCCTTTCCCCCTAAAACAGCCCCCTCTCCAGCCATTCCACTGTTTCAGTACCTGGCTATTCCTCCCAAGTTACTAAAAACACTTGCCAAACTTGTCAGTATGCATACTGCTTTCTTTGCATCTGCAGTGATTACAGATAGTGAAATAAAATACCATAAACACTGATGGCCATTTTCTAAAAGAACAATAGTACCACCCAATGAAAATAGACTTAGCATGAGCAGTAAACTGCTCTACCCTTGAAACTCATTCATTGATACAGCATTAAAACTCTCGTTCGGAGAGAATGCATCTGGCCAATGCAGTGTGACATTTACCTTTGGGGTATTTTCAAACCATAGACCCTAGCCCACGTTTTTAGGGCCATGCATAAATGTATGTGTTCTTTGAGTCACCTTTCAGATTGTATTAAATTGCATTCTTGTATAATACAGCATCACTTGTTTGAATAGGTTCATAGGTTCATAGGTAGGTACTAGGCTATCGGCCCTAGGGCCCATACAAGCCTAGCCAAAAAATGTACCCTGGCTTTCGCCACCCAAGAAAATGTGTTATAAAGTTGTAGTTTTGAACATTCTTTCAGTAAGCTATGAAATAAAATGTATGAACCAATAACGGCAAAACTACCCATTTCATAAAATTTCACCCATAAAAGGCCACTGACATCTGTCATTACAATCCACGAATATCCGTCAATAAGCACAATCTGTGTAGAAGTACGTCATCTGAATACTTCCACATTCAAGAACTATAATTAATGAATATGTTGCTATTGGCTGTCAACTTGACATTTCAGTGTTTCATCTACAAATTCTGTGCCTGCTGCCCTTGAGGAATAAATTGCCGATGTTAAATAAAAAAAAGAGGGGGGTGGGGTAAGCTGGTAATATTGCAATAGGGAATGACGGGCAAACCGACAGGTTCATAGTTAATAGGCATCTCGTATAAAGGAGTGCACCCTCAGGAGTGCAGAACCCCTATCTCCACTTAAAATGCATGAAATCTGCAATCAAAAGGGGATTGCAATAACAGCACCCCATCCTCATGGTGGAAAATCAAGGTATGAGGTAGCCATAGTACAACATGGCAGGTGTTTTTGTAAATGAAGTTGTGTTTAGTAGGCTTACACAGTTCTAACTAATGAATAAACAGGTGTGTATTTTCAAAGGCTCACAAGTAATTGCTATGCTACCTGTCCATGTGGGCCATTTTAAGCCTAGCAAATTTCACTTTCGAAGTATCAGGCCTTCCATCTTAGTGGAACACTTTTTTTTTTTACTTTACAGATAAGGTAAGTGCCGTGAGTATTATACTCACCCCCATTTTCAGGGGTTACAGGGGTGCACTTTGTGATTAGATCAGTTGGTCAGACTCATACAGTAGAAAAACAGAAGTGGAAAGAATAGAACCTTTTACCATGGATTAGAGGAAACAATTCACTGACTTCTGAGTCAAAATCCTCTGCACTAACAATCATTGTCTTCATCACAAAGCCTGTTCACAATCCGCTGTTGCAACAGTCTTGGCAAATGTCTGGCCAACTGCTTATGTACATTGGGCAAGGAATCCCTATTCTAGTGACCAGGAAGCAGATGGAGGAGCTCAGGATATCCCTATATGTCACCATCATGAATGCTGAGGATTACATTTTATTACTCACCCATTGAGAGTTCTGTTATAGCCCAAAAGAAAAACTGTTTTCAGATCTCTAACAGCTGCTCTATTACTGCAGACTTGGAGACCATGTGACATTTGAGTGCTGAATTAAGGTAGATTCAAACTGATGATCTACAGTATGTGTTAAGCTCATCTTCATTTGATCAGTATTGCACCATTATTTAAAACGGAGTTCAGAAATATGTCATTTGATGCCCTTAAAAAAAACTGCTTAGACCAAGTCAAAACATTATGAGCTGTGCCACATTTCAGTTATTATTGAAGTTTGTAGTAAATTGTTTACAATTTTTTGAAAATAAAATGGTACTGCAGAACACAATGAAGCCAAAATTCACTGGAAAGTACTACTTGAGTTATGTTCCATAAATGTAGAGCAAGACTGCACTTGTGTGTGAAGGACGGATTTGTAAAGGCAGTGTGGTTCAGTAATACAGTGTAAATACAATGGATAAAATGAGAAAAAAATATTCATTTCTCCACCAACTGCCTTGCAAGTATGATTTCTTTTAATATGCAAGGCATTTGAAAGAATTATGAATTTGATCAACACTGGCATAATAAACCTACAAATCACTGGCCCTATCCACTTCAGTTTAATCAAAGGCAGGTCATGCCTTCTTCACCTGTTTAACTTTGAGATGTTCGTGAAAGCTATGGATGAGGACATAACAGTGTACTATGTCTACCTAGACATGGGCAAGATGTTCAGTACAATACCTCACTTGGGCATTGTAGAAAATCTTAAAAAGGTATACATAAACCTTGTCATTTGATGTATAACCAGCTAGCTCACTTATAGAACAGAATTTAGGATGAGGGGATCCACCTCCACAAAGACATCCAGTCACTAATGGAGTCCCACAATGACTGGTATTGGGGCCTCTCCTTTTTGGTTGCTACTTCTTTGAAGTCAGTGCAAATGTCAAGGTTATCTGGCTGACTAAGTTTGTAGATGACTGCAAACTAGCTATGGTCACTGAACCCACTAGAGACACAGATAACTTTAAAGAGGGCTTAATGCAGACAAAGAAATGTAGCCAAAGTCATGGACTAATCTCACTTTGGAAAAAAAGCATAACAATATCCTTTGGAAAGACAGACACCCATGGAAATTACCACAGTAACAATATACCCCAAGAGTAAACTGAATGGATAATCAGGGCTCTGAAACTAAATGTTGACTGTAACATGACCTCTGACCATCATGTGTCTACTGTGGTGAGCAAAGAACTCCATGTTTCACAACTTAAGTAAAGGCATGAAATTCAGGACCAAGGATACTCTCCTCTCATCAGACTAGTCAGAGTACAATGCAGCCTTCAATATATCCACCTGACCAGGCACTTGCAACAACTTGAGACCACAGAGGTTTCCCTGTAAATGAATACATGAGTAAACCAGTCTGTGTATATCATCTCAAATCTATATTCTTAACTTGGTCTCCTACAGATTACTGTTCATTGATACATGACTAGCCTACAAGACTTTCTCTGATCCCACACTATAACTTATTCCACATCCACCCAACAGATATCATCAGAGATGCCCATTTTAAAGACTTAAAGTTCATCTGCAACATAAACAGGAGATGTTGGAGGGCTGTGTGTTTCTCCAAGATTAAAACCCACTCAGGAACAAACTTCCCATACATGTGAAACAAAGCTCTTTCCTAACCATATTAAAATGTAATTTGGACCAATGGATGGGAAATTGCAAATTTGTGTCTGATTTGGCATCTATGTTCTAGTGCAGAGGGGCAGCCTAAGAGCATTTGATGCATACAACTCTATATTGTATCAATACAATTTCTTGGGTGGTATTGAAGTGTGTCAACAATATTTTGGTAAATTCAGGATAAATTTGGCTAGACTTAAAACTGGCTTTTGGACTGATAACCTTGTAACAAACTATGATCCGTAAATAATCACTGTGCAGTATAGCCCATAAGGTTTCCTATTGAAGTTTTCTCTACAATGAGAGGTTAGTTATTTCTTTATTTTAATAGCTGATCAAATGTTTGCTTTATGACAGGCATATGATTGAGGCCCATGTACATATGTATTACCAACATGAGGGTGAACAGCAAGCAGACAGCAGATCTGCAATATTTGTCATGTTCCACTTTTACTAAACCACTTAAACACCAAAAGACCTTTGACTACCTTTATTGTATAACATAATAAATGATAAATGCATGAAACTTTATTAAAGACAACACAACTTCAGTTCCTTGGAAGAGAAAACATAAAATAACTAAACATAAGGTCAGCATAACCACTCACCTTTGGAATAAGCAGAGTCCCCCATTTGCTTGATTATCATCACACTTACAAGGCAGTGTTCCATCACACACCTTCAGCATCTCTTCACCAATCCAAAACACCTCCACCGTCAATCTTTCACCCCCTCAAAATCCTTCCACCAATTATCTACCGGAAGGGGAACAGAAGAGGGGCAAGCCTGTTCCTCTTCTCCGCCCACCAGCCCAAAGGGTTGTTCCCCCTCACACTTTAACCTCACTAACCAGTCCCTCCAAAACTAACCCCAAATTCAAATTAAACAAAGTCCAAATTCACTAAGGTGAACCACATCTGCCTTATACGACATCGTATCCCCATCATTAAACTCACTGTGCTGGATAGTATGCACCCCCATCCCCGTCAACTGTTTTGCCAGCATAAAATTCACATTTTTTTATTTATTTTATTTTTTTATTTATTTATTTATCATTTGTTGACCGGGAAAGTCTGACTAGGTTCCACAGAGCCTGTTTTCAGCGGAGGCCCGTGGAGAATTGCTCCAGATGCATGTCTTTGGAATGTGGGAGGAAACCGGAGTACCGAGATGAAACCCACGCAAACACAAGGAGAACATGCAAACTCCACACAGAAGGCACCCCAGCCGAGAATCGAACCGGGGAACCTCTTGCTGTGAGGCGACGATGTTAACCGCTGCTCCACTGTGCCGCCCAATAGCTACAAGGCCTTTCAATTGCTGCATGATTCTTTGCATCCCTCCAAACAAACAAAGGAATAATCTCCAACCAAACCCGTCACACTGATGTATAAAGCGTATCACGCCCAAATCATTCCCTGGTAGGTGAACCAACAAAATTCGAAGCAACCCCTACTGGTTCTGTAACATCGTAAATACCTGAAGTATCCAGTTCTACATCAACCCTCTAATACCATGCCAGGTATCCTTCCATCCGAAATGCTGCAAGCCCAAATCCATGCCTTTGGTCCCAACTGCAGCCCGCCTAGCTGCCCAATACGCGAAAGAATGGCCTAAAAATGATAATCCTTTCCCTTTAATTTTTTTATTTTTAACAACAAAATAAACATACCAATCCTTATTTAATACAAGTCAAAAATGCCTTAAAAGACCATCACCCCACCCACGTAATGACTTTAGTCAAACTGCCTCCTTTTGCTAGATCAGATGCCCTACCCATTCTGAAAGAGTGTGTAGAAAATTTGTCCCCTTCTAAGACCACACTTAAAAGAGCCCTTCTCATGGTTAAATTCAACTGCTTCCCCCATTAACACCCTAGCACCTACTGATGTAAAAACTAATTTCTGTGCCATACCCTCTCTAGCCGCATGCAGTCTGCTTCCCCACAATACCGGACACATCCATTCTGACCTAACTTTCCCCAAAACTATGGACGTCCATTTTTCTTCTTGATTGGTTTTCGATGTCCGCAACCTAATGTGCACTGCCCTTGGCAAGACCAGCACCTTATCCCACACCAGTGACCCCAGTAACTTTGACACTCAAAAAGCTCCACAGTACATCTATACACTCAATGTACCCCACATCACATATTCCTCTAAGCTTCCGCATACTCTGCTTAAACCTAGTAACAACATTCTTAAAATCCCTGTAGTCACCGCCCATCTCCTGTCAGTAGATGGGCCTTCCCCTCTACCCCAACCTTTCACCACGTGCTCAACTATCCAGGACTTAGTCCAATCCTCTAATATGGCCAACCGAGCAAATGCACCAATTGCTGGCAAAACCACTCTCACTGATCTTACTGCCTTGCCCTGTACCCTCAGCATTGCTAAATAACACAACAATAAATCTTCCAACCACAAACTTTCCTGTTCCGGTAATTGCCTCACAAAACTATTAAAATCATGCAATGCCCTACTGTATGCTTTCCTGGTGGATACCACCCACGACTGCTGCACCACCCGCTGATCACTGCTGCTCCATCTGCCAAATCTCATCTGATACCAACATGGGGTCCCTTGCTGCTGTCGGAGCCACCTGCTGAAACCTGAAAAACTGAAAAAGAGACAGGCTATCATTTATCCCATTCTTCACCCCTGGCAGATGTACCCCTGTAAAAGAAAAATGAATCAACAAACTTTGCAACACTAGCTTACAAAGAACCAGAAGCAATCATGCAGATTTAGCCTTCTTAACCTCACCACAACAATATTGTCCAAATTAAACACTACCCTCCTACCCCTCAAACGATCCTGCCACACCACTGATGCAGGCAAAATAGGCACAAGTTCCAGGAAGGCAACATCCTGCTTCTATTCCTCAGGCCAATGAGGAGGCCATGGCACTGAAAACCATTGCCCCTAAAAAAATGTTACCATACCCAAACTCCCAGCTGCATCTGTAAAGAACTGTAATTCCCCTTGACCTACCTAGTCTGTCTGCCAAATTGTGATCCCATTAAACTGCTGTAAGAACTGTAACCACAAAGCTAAGTGCTTCCATGCTAACTTGCTAACCCTTACCATGTGGTGCTTGCTTTTACCTCTTTTCAAAAGAAAATTCACCGACACACAAGACGTAGGTTCAGGATGCACTGCCCTTCAAGCAAAATTCTACAACCCCCACAACTCCATGATATCTCCCACTCGAACCTTACTCTTGGACCTCATCCACATTATTTTCTCCTGTAGTGAAACCACCTTCTATCTCGGCAATCGAAATAAACTGAGATCCGCATCCACATTCAATCCCAGGAAATCTAGCACCTTTGTCGGGTCCTCCAGCTTCTGTTTAGCCAATGGCACTCCCAACACCTCACACATCCCCACAAATGCACGCATCGCTATCTGTGCCCCCTCTTTCCCCTCACCTACTAGCAAGAAGTCATCTAGGTAATATACTGCTCTTTGCCCTTCCACCCTCTGTTGCCATATCCAGTGTAAGGCAGTATTAAACTTTTCAAAAGTGGAACAAGCCACTGGATATCTCACTGGCATAGCTGTGTCAAAATAAAAACTATCCCCTACTACCATGCCCAAAAATGGCCAATCCTCCTCCCAAACTGGCAACAGACTAAGGGCTGACTCAATGTCTACCTTTTCCAGACAAGGGTCCTCCAAAATTTCTAATGATGTGGATTGCATCGTCCAAGGATGCATACCTCACTCTAACCTCCTACCCCGGAATGAAATAATTAACAGAACTGCCTTCCAGGTAAGATAAATTATGTATTAAGTGAAACTCACCAGTCTGTTCTTGGGCACCAAACCCAAAGGTGACACTTTAAGTTGAATAAATGGTAGACTGTCAAAGGGGCTCAACAACCTACCTGGCTGGTGCTCCTTCTCAATCAAAGCTCCCAGGACATCTTCCCTCCCTCACACTGACTTCAAATTTTTTCCTACCTTACCATCAACCACTAAACCAGACTTGATTGAAAATCCCCTTGAAAAACCCTCAACCAATTCTCCGGCCACTGCCGGCAGTGGCTACCATGCCAGCAGCTCCCACAGCACTTGGACTTCAATAGGTGAATGGGTTTCCTGAGCGGCCCCTTGTTCCCTGAAAGGACCCCCCCTTTGGCCATGTAAACTGGACCTGCACCCCTTGTAGTCTCATGTCCTCTACCAAAACTTACCCACATGCCTGCAACCTAATGCCACCAAGGCTGCCAAGAGATCTTTTACATTTGCCATCTCGGCTTCCATCAAGCGCTTTACCCATCCACATCAATTAACTCAAAAATATCTATGTATTCTCCCTTCCAACTCTTCTCCTTTGGCACAAGCAAGATGTCAAGAATTAAAAAGATTGCTGCACCCTCCTGCCCAAGGCCTGCATGGTCAGCCAATCCCCTTGGAAGTGCCCCAAAGTCTGACCATATGTCATCTAAACAAGTGTCCATATCTTCCCCTAGCAATGAAAGAGAACTATCAAAACTCACATCATGACCCCTCCCAATTTCTGCAACACCGCACCACTGGTCTGCCTACACTAACATCCTGCAAGACCCTGGGCCATCCTTGAACCCCAACTTGCAACCCCACACTCAACCCCTGGCACACACTCCGTGCTACCTGGCCCTCATGTTCCTTCCCTGCAGGGACTAATAAGCCATTACCTGACAGGGCTGAAGGTGATGCCACCGGTGTTGCAGTCTCCATTGTCCTCTCCTCCACTGCCATTGTCTGACCTGCTCGCTTGGCTTTGGTTGCTCGTGTACTGTTCCCCATCTGTCATCTTATCTGAGACTTAGGACCCTGCATGCTGGTAGCCACTTCTCCATTTGGCATTTCCAAGTCCTCCGCCTGGGCCATGATGCTGACTCATCTCAGCCTCAAACCCTGTACGTCTGTCATGATGATTCTGCTCGATACCTGAAAATACAAACACACACAGTAAGTACATGTCAGAGAGTGAAAACAAATATCTTTAAACATAACATAATCTGACTATTCTATGCATGGACAGGAAAAGTATTAAAGCTATTCAAGTAACTTTTTTCCTGCATAAACATTATATTTCTTTATATATTTTTTTCTTTTTATATATGCCCCAGCTCCCCCTTATGTACCAAAAGAATCAACCCTGACAAGTCTCAAACCCAGGGCCCTGTACACTACAGACACAGCAATGTGCCACTACCCTTAGAGCTGTCACCTGTGACATACCTACCATGCATGCACGGCCAGCTTAACAGCCAGAAAGCCCGCGAGCAGCATGCTAAGCACATCAGCCCACTTACTACCAACATAAAACCTTGAAATAGGACAAGGAGGCTCAATTCCTACTACAAATCTCCCCCAGCAACATGCCTCTAACCTCCGGTCCTCCCCCGCAACTCCAAATGCTATTTTTTTTTTTTTATTTTATTTTACTTTAAATAATGCCACAGGCGTTACTGCACATGCACGACCAGCCATTAACGGCCAGTGGGAAGCCTGCAAAATGCCGCGCTGCCTCCCTTCTACCCACTAACAACCAATGAAAAACTGGGACAACAAATTGAACACAGGGAGATAGCTTCACTCTACAACCCCCCCCAGCAGCCATTCCACACTCACCTCACACACACAAGCTGCACCACGACTCAGACACTACCAACAAACATAAAACCACTCAACCACCAACGAATAAAAGAGAAAACTGCAGCAAAAAACAGAAAAAGCAGGTAACCACTCAAGCTACATTATTTCACTTAATTCTAACAAAAGCTTTACTAAAGAACCCTCTCACCCTGCAACATTCATCACACACATCCACACACACCACTACACAATCAGGCTCTAACCAACTTACTTCTCCCCTTAACCACCAATGAACAAAATTAACAGGATCATTGCAGGAAAATAATAAAGCTGCACTATACTAAAGATCCCTACACAGCCAGCAAACCTTCAACATGTGCACCCTCTCACCCACCATACCTCAAGGCTGTAACTATCCTATTGTCCCCTTCTTTTTTTTTTTCTCTTTCATTTCATTCCTACCCTACCTACCCCCCCTCACCCCCTCTACCCCAACCCAGAGAATTCCAAGCCCCCCCCAAAGAGAGAGACATAAAAAGAAAATCTATATATCTAGATAAATCGTCCTGCCTGCTCCTTATAAACCGTGAAACTGTACTTACCTTACCATCTTTGTAACCACCCAAGGCCTACCCTACTCCCACATCAAGTCATCTAGGATGTGATCCTGCTTCACAACAAGATCACACCAAATGTGACCTCCCAACAACCAAATCCCACCTCAAAGTATTCAAGACCCAGGCCTGCTTTACCTCACTTCCTCCCTTAGCCTCCTACCTGCTTTACCCTTTCATGCCTGCACCCTTCAAACTCAGTTAACTACTAACCTTGCCTCCTCCTTCTTAATTCCCAGCCCCCCCCCATTAAAGATGTCCCGTGACAATTTTGTCTGTTCCAAACTTCATTTCACTAGCTAAGGAGTTTTCCTGGTGATTGAGTCTACGTTGACTTGTGTGCACGTGTGCGTGTGTGCATGTTGTTTTTTCCCCACAGATCCTACCAAGCTCTTGATTTCTGATTCTGTGAATTTTGTGCCAGTGGAATATGACTTGCAAATGCATTTTGGAAGCCATCCTCTCAGTGAAGATAAGTTGTATTATTTTTAATAAATATCACACCCCTGTTACAGTAGCTACGTAGGAAGGAAATGCTAATTAACAATTCAGAAACTGTGGCGTCCGGATCATGGAATATTGGCAAGAGCATCTGTTTATGTATAACTGGCCATTTGTACAGACTAGATTTGTTTGCAATTTAAGAATGTAGAGTGGTCATTTTAAAGGAATGGGGAGAGGCCATTGCTTCCCTTCCCCTCTCGTACTTCATCCATGCTGCTTTTAGGCTTTGGATAGCTTGTTTGCTTTGTCTGAAAACATGTGTCTCTTTCTAGTTAATTATGCAGCCTCTTTGGCCCATCATCTCATCCTACCTCATCTCTAGAGTTTTGCTCCAGCTTGTATTTCTCCTTGTTTAAACTTTATTTTCTGTGACAGTCAGTGATGTCTATCTTTTACATCCCATAAACTTCCCCTAACTTTGCCTCATTAACATGCCTTTGGTTATGTCACCAGCAAGTAAACCATAAAGGTGATAATCCACCTAACTTCTATACTGTTTTCACATCCTATTAATATATTTCATTAACTTTCTGTCCTGTAAACAGTCCCTTAACTGCAGTACGTATTAATTGTATTTCTGCCAGTTGCAATTACTGCTTCATATGCAGTTGTGCAATTCTGTGTCCACTGAAATTATTTTTCCTGTTTTTTCCCCACCTTTGTATTGTATGTCTTGTGGCTGATGTTGTACATGCACTTTATTTAGATATACTGTTTTGTTCAATATTTGTGAAATTGTCTTATTTTATCTTTGTGGTATAAATTTGTACATCTACTGTAATTATGTTTTGTTTTTTTTTTGTTTTTTTACTTTTGTTAAAATATTCTTTGCATTATGGCCTGAGCCACAGCTGAAATGGGCACTTGGGCCAGTGTGCCTATTTACAAACAGATGTATAAATAATGCATCTTGTGATCAGTGGAATATCACCTTTTCTAAAAAAATACATAAGTCATCTTTGGGTTAGACCTCCACCTAGTCAAGTTTGGTAAACCACTGAATGAAAGTTTTGATAGTAACATGAACATGATGGCTATTATAGTGATCAAACTCCTGACTGAGATGAAATGTCCATTTACTTTTTGTGTATTGTGCATCCTACTGACTGCTTACAAGTAACTTAGGCTTTTTTTTTTTTTTTTTTTTTTTTTTTTTTTTTATCATTTTGTGAAACATCAGTGAGTACTCTTGGAATGACATAGGAAAGCTAGGAAATTTTAAGTAACATTGTCTTGGTTTTGCTTGAAGCTTGTAAGAGGGCAAGATATTATGGGTGTATTCAAAACGCAACCTATTTTGGTAATTCATGTCTGGTCATTTTTTTCGGGATAAAAAAGCTAATTGACATCCACTCATGTGGCTGCTAATGTGGAATTTCCTTAAGGGAATCAGAAATAGTTTTAAAACCCTTTTTGGATATTTGGTTTACGATTGTCTATAGATATGTCTTCCTTAAACTTGGAAAGTAATATCTACTTCATGATGATGGAGCATCATGTTTCAGTTGTGTCAGTGTAGTTTGTGTTTCTGTAGGTTCATACTAGGCTAACTGCCCTCCTGGGCAAATATTAAGCCTAGCCAAGTACTCCCAAGTGAGAATCAAACCCTGTATCTCGAGTCTCTAAGGTAAACACCTTAGCTATTATGCCAACCTCTCTCCCTCAGATAATTACCCCTGCCAAGTCTCGAACCCAGAACTCTCTGAACTACAGCGTAGTGTATTAGACTACTAGGCCAACTCAGCTCCATGTCCTTATTCTTACCTGCCATACATAATACACAGATGTTGCCTTGTTAATGTAGTCTTCATTCATATTCATCATTAAGTAGAGTCTGAGAGGCGGATTTGGTTGTGGCTCTTGTGATTGTGTGTGCCAACATATGGTTACGTGCAATTCATTTACACTTGAAAGCACAATGCGTGTACTGAATGCATGAAAACGTCACATTATCAGAATATGGTATGCACATGTATTTGGAATGGCTTTTTTTAATTCAAATTATAATATCAGCAAAGGCAATTTTTTTATGTAGCACATTTAACTAATTTATATATTTTCTTGTAGGTATGCTGACAATATTTTTCTGTCCCACTTGTGTGCATGAGAGTTAGGATGAAATTAAAATCATGTGTTGAATTTTACTAGAAAAGCATTCACGGTAAATGAAAAATATGAAGAATTGTTTTAAATAATTTAAATATAGCTGCAACACTGGAGTATTAGTTGATGGAATGAATTAATCAAATTGCTAGATTCATTATTTAGTAATTCATTTTCTTTTAAGGCAAATACTATATCAAATAGTGCATTATGAAAATTCACTGAAGAGATGTGAAGCTGTCAGATCAGTATAATACAGTGATCACTGTAGACATCAGTCAGGCTGATCAAAGCAGCAGTTTGTCTGGCTGTTTATGAACATAATGCATTTCAAAGGAAAGAGCGTCTTTAGTCAAAGGATAGCTCTTCACTTTGATCCGTACCACCAAGCAAGCATGGGTTGAACTATTCATCACTTCAGGAAGTATGTTACAAAGTGAAGGAAGTAAATGTTAGTATCTGTTGATGGCCTAACTGAAGTTGCGCCTTAGAAACATTCATTTTCTGATCTCCTCATGTGGTAACTTAAAGATGGGAATTCTAGGAGAACTTAAAGTAATGTATTATCTATGCCTTTTGAAACAAAGAAAACTGCCCTCTCCAATTTTTATAAGTTAAAAAAAATGTCTTTTAAAAAAGCACTACATTTAGATTACTACCAAATAATTTGTGGAACACTTTTGCGGCATCAGTTTAAAAAGTTCAAACTAAAATTTCATACAAAAACCCTAGAAATTCAAAATCAACATACAGTAATAACTGCCAGGATATCTAGTAATATGACACATTTTAATTCATACTATTACAAACAGTCTAAATTTCATTTCAGAAAGTTTGAATACTGTATAAATTTGTACTTGCAGACATTGCATAAAATCCATTTCTTAGGCCTTTGGAATTTTTTATATCACAGTCTGTTATTCTCAGTCCTTTTATTAATCTGTCACTGAAATTTATATTTTTATTACTGCTATTCATATACACTGAAATTCACATTTTTATTGTTGCTATCCATATAAGATGCACAAATGCAGAGATCTTTAAAATAACACAAATGAGTGAGAAGGAGAATTTTTCACTTGGTGTCTTAATTTAAGGCTGCATGGTCCAGTGCTAAGTGATGATCTTAAATTCAGCAGAGCTGTGTAGAATGCAGGTCAGGTTATGTAAATAAGGCGACAATCAGCAGAGGCCTTTCCAGTAGACAGAAAATGCATGTGTGAGCGCAGACGCATATGCACACACGTGTTTGTATGAATATATCCTTACATCTGCTGTTGAACAACCATGGACTTCTTGAGCATGATCTTAGTGGATAAGTGAGAGGGGGACATCTGATTCATTACAATACTAATATCCCAAAATCATCATTTATATTTCTAGTTATTTGTTCTGTACAGTGGCATAAGGCAATGATGCAGTTGTGTATTTTTCACCCCATGCATGTTAATACAGTGTGCTCTGTACTCCCCAAAAATCTATTGTGCACTAATTTTGAAAAATATTCTAAGAGGTAACGCAGCAGTTAAACTAGGATTTGGGCCAAAATGTAATGGTTCAAAAGATAAATGTGAACGTATACATTTATACAAGTTTATCTGAAAACAATTGAGTAAAGTTTGAACTCTGACTTTTTTTCTTTGAAACACCCACCTTTTTGCTAACAAAATCAAAGAAGCTCGAGTACTACTCACACATTCTAAGTTCTTGTTTCACTCACAAAGGAATATTTTCAGCAGGGTTATCAGACTGCACCATTGTAATGTTGTTTAGGGCTGCTTGAGTTCAGCTAAGGCTTATAGTGTGCATCTGTTATACTTGCTGTTTGTCTTATAGTAGTGAAAGCACAGTGTCCTGTCACACACCCATGCTCAGCCAAATTTAGACTGGTCCCCTTCTTTGTCTAATTTTCCTGCACTCTGCTGTTAAACTGTATCTGTCTGAAGATAACTCTCCTGTGGGTTCATAGCACTTTGCAGTACTTTACTCCTTCAAAACAGCTCTATTGTATTTTAACCGCAGTCTGAAGTGACATAACCCTTGTTCTTCCAAAGCATATGCTAATGCTACTGTTCCTAACACACAACATTGTTCCACTGAAAGCATAACAGGTAAGGCTCCAGATGTTGGAGCTGTTTCCCCGCTATGCTGTCTTCCCACCCCCAACTCCCCAGGCATCCCTAATGGCATTGCATGTAAATGACCTGTTCACACCCAGATCTCCACCAACATCCTGTTCCTCTTAAAAGCATGCACACAAATATATACAGAGCTTTAGCACAATTATACACAGACACACATGCATACACACAGACACACACACACACACGCACACACACACACACACACACACACACACACACACACACACACACACATCTAAACTATCAGTCTGCATTTATGCACTCTAACTTTCCTTCCAAAAGGTTACCAGCTGACCCCAGTGATCACAACTTAATCTCCACCCCACTGTTCTAGCTACTCTTATCCCTCCTGTATTTGTCAGCCCAGTGTTTTAGCTTCTCTCTTACTGACCAGTTTCTATACAAAGCTGCATACCATGCTTCTCTTAAATATTACTGCATCCTTACTCTTCCTGTTTTATCACCTTACAACTTGCCATACATCACTCAGTGTTACCCACACCTCCCACTATTTGCTTCACCTGAAACTGTTTAAAGTACCCAACTCAACAATTAATCACTTTGCAGTATATCCAACTCACCCTGTCGTTACATAACATTCAAATTACCAAGTCTTCACTTCGTCTGCACCAAAATAAAGTTCACTCTTAAGTTAAAGCAAGTTAACCAGACTTCTCTTTCTCTTACTCGTCTGTGGGGATAGTCATCCCAACCCTGACCCCTCTTCCTTCAGATCTCCTCAGTAGTCTCCATAACTCATCCCAAGTCTAACACACTTTCCTACTTAGCCCACCCATCTCTTACAAAAACACGGACCATACCACCATTACCAAAACAGTGAAAAATCCAACTTACCTACCCAAATTCACCCAAACAGCTGAAATCCATTGACTGTCCATGTTGAAATCCAACCCTATAATAAGCTTATTCTCACATTCCATAATGTATAAATTCTTAAACTAAACAATAATAAACAATTGTGTAGTGTAGTACTCCATATTCTCACAGGCAGTAATGCTACATCCATGTAAAACATCCTTAACTGGATGTCGCATACAGCTTGTAATGAAAAGATAAGTTGCCCATCATAATCACAGAAAATTATCTCTTCAAAATATCCATCAGCTAGCCTCAACCTATTTGGCTTGACTTGACTAATTTCCCCCCTTTGTTTTAACTAGCCCAGAAACTATGGCTCAGTTCTAGACTGGGTATTGGTGCCCGATTCCACTAAATACGTCTCAAGTGGCATCCTCTCTGGTTCCCTCTGTGACCACTTCCCTGCATATGCAAAAGACTCTGTACCCATCATGTTTAGCACTTGTAACTCAACAATGTTTACTTGCTAGGAAAGAATGGTCTATGATATCAGTTTCTTATCCTTGCTGGAGTATGCTTTGTTTCTACAATTCTTTCATATGTCTCCATGGGTTTTTGCTGGGCAACAGTTTTTTTCTTATAGGTTCATAGGTAGGTACCAGGCTATCAGCCCTGGGGCCTATACAAGCCCAGCCAAAAAGGTACCCTGGCTTTTGCCACCCAAAAAAAATATTTTCCTGTGCCACTGTCAAGCAGAGCCACAGAAGTGATCCCCAGAGTGAATTTCCTATTTCCCATCCAATCATCAAGATTTTTCTTGAGTGCTAATGAGGAGCTTTGTTTGATATTGATAGGTAGTTTGTTCCAGAGTATGGGAAGTCTCTGGGACAGGAATCTATCCCTCCGGCATGTTCTGTTTATTGTGGTGAAAAGATTTAGGTTCCTAGAGCATGTAGCTCGGAGGGATTGGGATTTCTTTAAGTGGAGCATGTCCAACAGCTCTGGGTTTGACATAGCTTTGTATTTTAGGCAGAGATCACCTTTGAATAGGCAATATGCGATGGAGTAAAGCTGGAGTTTTTTGAGAAGGTCTGTGTAGGGCATCTGTTTGAGGCTGGTAATCCTCTTTGTGAGGTATTTCTGCGGCCTTTACAGTTGCTGTAGATGTCTTGTGAGGTACATACCAAAAGGGTCTTCTTTCCTCCTTAAGAAGTGAAATAGGTGAATTTGTGGCTTTGCAAATTGCCCACATGTGTGAGTATCATCAGAGCAGTTGTTAGTATACCCTGCAAAAGACTGGCGTTCTGCTCAACATTAGTTTCTCTGCCATATAACCACTAAGTGCTATGAAACAATCCAGCCTACCCTCAAGCTGAAAATTAAGCACATTTGGAAAATTAATGAATTACTGATTTCTTTTTTTTTATTTTTTTGTGTGTGTGTGCTTTGTGCCTTAACTTCTAGAAACAATATTGGCAGATCTTGCTGCATTTCATCTTAGTAAAATGTTGATTTTTAAAGAGATGTTTATAGTACTATCCCCAATTGATCAAGAAACTGTTTTCATATTATTTTATGTATAAATATTGTAAAGGTCCTTGTTGATTATTGTACACCCTAATGACTCACTGCCTCATGACAATAATCAAGTTTTCTGTTCTTTCAGGCTTTAATTATGAGTCGAGGAATTATTGTTCTAAGTCATATGATATGCTAGGTATTTCCTTTAGGTATCTCTCATAGCAATATTAAATTTCCTAGAAAGCCAAACTTGTGTGCTGGAATACTGCAGAACTGGGATACATTAATTCTGTCAGAAAACATATTCATACTAAACAAGTGAGGGAACAATATTTCAATACAAGGCACCTTAACTATTTGCCTTTTGTCTGACTAATAGGAGCCAGGCATACTTCTCAACTATTCAGATTTTTGCAGTGTCACCATTTTTTGCTTCCTATTTTTTGTCTGTTTCTCGTAAAATTTGTGCTTTACTGGTAAATCAGTGAGGATTGACATCACAAAACAATGCTAGACATTTTGAGTTCCGGACTTCATATCCTAAAAAAATGTATGCAAACACAATCTTTAATCCTAACAATTTTGTAAGTTTGTTAGAGCAGTATTAAAAATCTGTCCCTATTTTTGGGTCTTTGTTCCCCTGTTATTTTTTACTTGATTTCTTGTACTTGTAGGTTATAAGGTATGAAGCCAGGAATGTGTGTTTATTAACTTTCTAATCACAACTCTTTTTTAATATGATCTGAAGAAACAGACTGGTAAGACGTGCATGCATGCATATGTATAAAATATATATATCAATAAATAATATGGGGGTACAGAATTACTGTGAGTGTGAGTGTGTGTGTGTTGGAGTGTGAGTGTGTGTGTGTATTGGAGTGTGAGTGTGTGTGTGTTGGAGTGTGAGTGTGTGTGTGTTGGAGTGTGAGTGTGTGTGTGTTGGAGTGTGTGAGTGTGTGTGTGTCGGAGTGTGTGTCGGAGTGTGTGAGTGTGTGTGCGCGTGTGTGTGTGTTGGAGTGTGTGGGAGTGTGTTGGAGTGTGTGCGTGCGTGTGAGTGTGTCGGAGTGTGTGTGTGTGTGTGTGTGTGTGTGTGTGTGTGTGTGTGTGTGTGTGTGGTTGACAACTGATAGTATGTCTACTGCATATGATTGACAGGTGTTTGAAACCTCAATTGTTGGGGTTGAGGGAATATGCCTTTACCCCACGATTTGCGATCTCGAAGTACATAAAACTCTCTGAGTACAGAGGTACAAGGCTTATTGACCCCAGCAAGAAATTGTGTTTTTTCAGAAAAAAAGTTGATGCACATGCTGAGGCGCATGCAGAGTTGTGTACAGAGTTCTGTTATCAACTTAGTGCAGTCGATACTTTTTCAGTCAACTTTAGGTGTTTCATTGAAATATAGTATACATCTCTCTCTCTGTATTTATTACCATCTGCCAACCATCAGCTTACCACAGTTCTAATTTCCTGGTGAAATTGGTGAGAGCAAATTACTGAAGCAATAATTTAGATGAGCATCAGAATTTATTGTAAGCCCTAACCATGCCTCTTTGTAATTGACATAAGTCTCCATATCACTCTGGGACCCACTATGCACGTGACCTGGATGTAAATGCTCCCTTTTACATGCTAATAAGAGTTGCTCTCATTGGGTGGTAGACTAAGCCTGTGCTTCTAGTTAAGGGCGTTTCACTTGTAAAGCATCCACTTGCATATGGTAAAAAAGACACTGGCTCACCAATCACTCCCTACAGTAAAGGTGTGCCGCCATTCGCAGGTGTGCCGCCACTCGCTACACTCTTTCCTTCCCTGCACGCATCTTCCATCACCTTGCACACTAGCTGAACTCAGGATGTTTGGATAATATTCAGGGCTTTATCACTCAATGCCACAGAGCTGAGATGACAAGTTAAGATAATTATAAATGTGGGGAGTAGTCCCTTAAGTGGATATGTGCTGTTTATTTAGTATGTCCCATAAGTGGATATGTGCTGTTTATTTAGTATGTCCGATAAGTGGATATGTGCTGTTTATTTAGTATGTCCCATAAGTGGATATGTGCTGTTTATTTAGTATGTCCCATAAGTGGATATGTGCTGTTTATTTAGTATGTCCCATAAGTGGATATGTGCTGTTTATTTAGTATGTCCCATAAGTGGATATGTGCTGTTTATTTAGTATGTCCCATAAGTGGATATGTGCTGTTTATTTAGTATGTCCCATAAGTGGATATGTGCTGTTTATTTAGTATGTGCCATAAGTGGATATGTGCTGTTTATTTAGTATGTGCAATAAGTGGATATGTGCTGTTTATTTAGTATGTCCCTTAAGTGGATATGTGCTGTTTATTTAGTATGTGCCATAAGTGGATATGTGCTGTTTATTTAGTATGTGCCATAAGTGGATATGTGCTGTTTATTTAGTATGTGCCATAAGTGGATATGTGCTGTTTATTTAGTATGTGCCATAAGTGGATATGTGCTGTTTATTTAGTATGTGCCATAAGTGGATATGTGCTGTTTATTTAGTATGTGCCATAAGTGGATATGTGCTGTTTATTTAGTATGTGCCATAAGTGGATATGTGCTGTTTATTTAGTATGTGCCATAAGTGGATATGTGCTGTTTATTTAGTATGTGCCATAAGTGGATATGTGCTGTTTATTTAGTATGTGCCATAAGTGGATATGTGCTGTTTATTTAGTATGTGCCATAAGTGGATATGTGCTGTTTATTTAGTATGTGCCATAAGTGGATATGTGCTGTTTATTTAGTATGTGCCATAAGTGGATATTTGCTCTTTATTTAGTATGTGCCAAAGATTGTTGTGATTTGGACAGACTTCTGTCCTTATTCATTCCAAGCTTATGTGTTGGGGGGGGAGGGGGTTAGTTATCCTTGCAGCAGATCAATGTCATACAGGAAGTACTGACCTTTTTCTAAACCAGCACTTTCAGATGGAAAATGGACCTAGCATGCGAGACTGTAAACGTCCTTTCTATTGAAGCTAACTTCTAATGTAAACACATCTGGTAACCCATTAAAGTGCAAGAGACAAACTGGGCTACGTAATCAAATAACATACTGTGAAACACTCCTAAACAGACATATACATGGTATAGAAATTCAAAAGATAAATGCTTTAATGCATTTGCTAACAGCCTGGTATGGATCATTTTTCAGGAGCAGCCCAGGGTACTGGCTGGTGAAGTAACCTGGTTAGAGTTGCAAAAAAACAACTTAAGGTGAGAAATTCAAAGCTTGCAATACAGCAAGTGGGTCTTGAATAAACATTACAGCCTTACTCCTCTGCACTCCGTGCTCAACAAATTGTTGTAGCCCAAACATAGTAAATTTTACACGTGTGTGTGTGTGTGTGTGTGTGTGTGTGTGTGTGTATATATATATATATATATATTTTTTTTTTTTCATAGTTTATATGAAGTCTAAGAATATAGTGTTAATATTTTGTCTTAATAATTCATGACTAAATATTAAACGCACTGTCAACATTCAACTAAAGAATCGTAGACAAATAACATGGATCATCTGATATTGCTCCTGTTTTTGAGAATCCTTTATATCATAACTATTATGGTTCATAGGTAGTTACAAAGATACTAGGCTTGATGACCAGTTTATCACTTGGGAACCTAGTACATATTTTCAGTTGCTCCAAAGCACTGTCTGGTTAAATGATTTGCTGAAGGTCGCACAGCAGGCAAATGGTGAGCTAGGAGGATCATACCGTCTACCACAGGAACTACAGCTCAACACCTTTAACCCACTGCGCCAACATCACTAAGTTAAAAGGAAGGGGGAGGATTCGAACACCACACCCTTGATAGAGGCAACAGGAGGATTAGCCCACTAAACTAATTTATAATTTACAAGTGGGATGCAGGAACCAAGTATTCATATCGACACACACAAATGTGTTGCCGATTACAGCTTGCTTAAAGTCACACAATAGGCAAATGGATGTGAAATGGTTCAAAGCTTGTAGTCTACAGGATACAGTGCATTAATATTTTGGATATATCCAATGATTGGCATTATTCACTGTCTGTTAATCTCCAGTGACTTTTTTAATATTCAGTCATGTAAAACAAATGTGGTACAGTGCATGTGTAACTAGCAGTTATCACAGAGGATTAAGTCTATAAATTCATAATGAGCTGCTGCTTGTAGTAAAGGAGGAGATGTTTGTTTCTTTCTGCCTTCATTTGCCTGCTGTGTGATTCTGATTAAGTCACTTAACCAGACAGTGGTCCTATAATGGGAAAAAATGAATCTTTTTATGACTTGTAGGCATTATTGACCAAACGAACACACTCCACAGATAGAAGCATACATGCATGATCATGCTTGCACTCTCTCATGTGCATGCACACACTCACAAATCTGTCTTTCTCTCTCTGTCTCAGAAATGTAACACACACACACACACACACACTAGTACAGTAGAGATGTTATCTGCAGTGCATTATACATTCCATGCACAACGCTCACTGTGTGTGTGTGTGTGTGTGTGTGTGTTTAAAACCCAGCATTCCTCCATTTAGCAGACATTGACATACTTTGTGGTGAAATTCCTACTACTGCCTCTCTAATTCTTGCAATTGTACTATGTTAGGTAGACAGATTTGAATGCCATTAAGTAAAAAAACACTCTGCATTCCTGCATTGTGCTGGTACTTCTCTGTGTTCCACTAAGTACTACAACCTGTCCTTGATTGCATTGCTCAAAAGATACTTTTTTAGTAGGTCTGAGCTATATGCACCAAACAAATAGTTTAAAGCTGAATATTTTGGCTGGTCATGGGCCCCTCTAAAACATTTATCACTATATGGTTACTCTTTTTGGCCCTATTAAAATTCTTGACTGCTTTGGATCCCCGTTTGCATATCAACTGCGCATTTGGAGGAGTCTCTATTCAGTTGAATATTAAGTTGCTATGTTCATCATAGGTACTTCTATGAATCGGTCTATGCCTCTGTATATCTTTGGCTGTGCACCAGCCATGCATGACTGTAGACAAGATTCAAGAATTCCATACAGAACCCCTTACTTTACTCTCAAAAACTTGGTGCAATCTACATTAAATTCCCAAACTGCTTTATTGCCATGATCTTCCCCATGTAAGAGACTCAGCTTGGAATATACGTGGGGAAAAGTTCTATGAATCTCATAGGTAGACAAGTTTAATATCTCAGATGTCCTTTAATAGAAGTTAGGACTTTTCGGTTAAATCATTGAGGGTCATAGTTGCTGCCAAAAATTTGCTAGTTATTGTTCATAAGATGCAAATTGGTGCAAAAGCTGTTCTGTTAGCCTTTTTTTTTTTTTTTGTGAATTAGAGTGATGATTAAAAAAAATGCTCCCCCCTATTAATTTTATCATTACCAAGAGTAATTAAAATTTATTTATTTTACATTTGTTGACCGGGATAGTCCGACTTGATATATGTCCATTTTCAGTGGAGACTCAGTGAGAAAAGCTCCAAGATAATAATACAGATTGAACATTTAATAAATGCTGGTTTTAAGCAGATTACAGTCCTAAGCAGTACCAGCATTTAGCACATATAGTGCTATCTTATTATAAAACACTTTACAAAATATAACTTTGTTTTCAAAGTTACACATACATAACATTACATTCAGGTTTAAGACACGTTGAGCAGCAGTCATACAATTGACCCTTCCTGAAATGGAGTGGTAGAAAAAAGTTAGAAGTAGGTGAAGATAAGGCACCTATGAAATAGAGAGGTCACTAGTCTGAGTTAGTGCAAGGACATAACCAATGAGTTTTGAAGTATTTCTTGAGTTTGTTTCTGAATTGAGTTAGTGAGGGATCTGGGGTCATGTCAGCTGGGAATCTGCTCCATGTTTTTCCAACAGAGTCGGCAAACAGAGAGTCCCCAGCTGAGTAGTTGGATTTTGTATGTTTGAACTAGGAGTCTAGTCGATAATTGCAGTGGCTGGGTGCTGGTGCAGGGGCTGATAATATTTTTTAGTGCAGGATTATTTTCTGGCTGTTAAAGGACTTTATTTGCCACTATTAGCTGGTTGAACTGCAGTAGGCTTGGCAGTTCAAGCCATCCTATGCGATTTAGGTTGTGACAGTGGTATGTCCGGTAGGCTGTGCCAGTAGCAAATCTGGCAATGTGATTATAGCAGGATGATAGTTTATTAAGATCTGTTTTGTTTAAGTTGGAGAATAGAGGTGAGGCGTAGAGAAGAGTTGATAGCAGATGGAAATAGGCAATTGCATTTCTAGCAAGTGGGGTAAGGAAAGGTTTGATTCTGTAAAGAGAGCCAAGTTTTTTATTAATGGATTTGATAGTTTGATATGCACATCAAACTTCAGGTTATCAACTGACACCCAGTAGTTTAGTTTGGGCTTCTGGGGAGATGATAGTACCATTGTTAGCAGTCATGTTGAAGGATGGCGGGGGGGTCCTGCATGTGGGGGAGAAGAGGAGCAGCTTAGTTTTGTTGGGTTTTGGATTAGATGTTGATTCAAGAGCCATTTTTCTGCTGTATTGAAGGTATTTTGGGTTAATGTAAATAAAATAGCTGGTGAGGTGTCAGAAATCAAGGTGGAGTCATCCACATATTGAATGCAGGTAGCATCTGGGGTGACTGAATGAAAGTCATTGATAAAGATGGAGAAAAGAAGGGGTCCTAGTATCGAGCCCTGGGGGACTCCTAATGTGATGGGTAGGTGAGATGATAGCTTGTCCTGCCATAGGATTGCGTGTTGCCTGCCCTGCAGGTAGGATTGAAGCCATGGGAGTCCATGGGTGTTTAAGGAGAAGGCCTCCAAGGTATTTATAGGCATTTTGTGGTCAACCGTGTCAAAAGCCGTGGATAGATCTAGAAAGAGTGCTGAGGATAATTTGTTATTATTGTGATTGTGGTTAATGACGTTATAGAAAGAGAGGAGGGCAGAAGTAGTACTGTGGTGTGGCTTAAAGCCATGCTGAAAGTTGGACAACAGCTTGTTCTGTGTGAGGTAGTGCATGAGCTGTATGTGTACACACTTCTCCATAATTTTAGCTAGAGGTGACAGAATAGCTATGGGTCTAAAGTTTGACAGTTCAGTGGAACTGCCTCCTTTATGGAGAGGTATGACATGGGAGATTTTCCATATAGTGGGTACAGTAGCTTCAGATATACCTCTGTTGATCAAGATTGAGATGGGGTATGCTATGGTGTCAGCAGCCTTTTAAAGAAAGTCTGCTGGGAGGAGGTCGGCAGCCAGGCTGGTGGGTCTTAGTTTCTTAAGTAGGGCATGGATAAGTTGAGTAGAAACAGGTTGGAAGTAGGGCATGGATAAGTTGAGTAGAAACAGGTTGGAAGGTAAAGTATGTTTGGGTACTGGGTGTGGCTGCACTAGAATAAAACCCATGGTTAAGAGTTGGCTGGCTAGAGACTGGATAGTTTCTGTGAAGAAACTGTTGAAGTTATTAGCAATGTCTACTGGGGATTTTTGTTAGGAAGCTGAGGGGAGGGTGAAGTGGTGTTTTGGTCTGCGTGGAGTAGTTTCTTTATTCCTGCCCAGAATTTTTGAGGTTTGTTCTGGTGTTTTTGCAGTAGATGGTAGTAGTGGTTATTTTTGTCTAAGGTTATGGATTTTTTGGTGTCATTCCTTAGCTGTCTGAATCTTTGTTGATCAAGTGTGGCTTATGTTTTTCGGTCGGTGGCCCATGCTTTGTTTCTGAGTGAAATTTTGGTTTTGGTATCTTTAGAAAGCCATAGTGCAATGTTAACTATGGTTCTAATAGAGCGGTTGGGAGCATGGGAGTTAAGAATAGCAAGGAATTTGGTGTTAAAGTATGCTACTGCTTCATCTAGGGGGAGACTTTTTAGTACTGACCAGTTGCATGCCTTAAGTTCATTTTGAAACTTGGTGAGAATAAAATTCTTGTTTCTTAATGTTCTATAGGTGGGTTAGTAGGAGCAGTCTACTTTGAGCTTGATTATATAGATGAGACCGTGGTCACTTAGGTCATCATGCAAAGTGCTTGATTTATAAGATTGAAGATGGGTATTGACGAGTTTCCAGTCTAGGGTACTTTCCTTGTTATTGGGTTTTCATGTCCTTGTGGGGGAGGTTATGCTTTGAGTAAATACACAGAGGTTTATGTGGGTTGTAGGGGTTTCACAAGAGCAAGTGTTCCAGTCAATGTTGAAATCCCCAAGAGCAATTGCTTGGAGAAAGAGATTTGGGCCAGGTAACTGAGCAAGGAGGACATGGAGTATAAATTGAGATTTGAGAGTATATATTTGTAGTGCTCAGAGTGGAGAAACTTTGTGAGGTAATATGGAGAAGCAGAAAGTAAATAAGTGGCAGTGGAAGAACTTATTTGCTTGGTATTTTGGTGAATGGATAGTTGGACTGGTCCACAAACTGCTTTCAGCTGCTTCCCAGGCTCAGAGGCATTACAGTGTGCAAAATGCTTAATTTATATACTTTAAATGTAATAGATCATTGGGTTTGCATAGTTGTGGCAGTTTATAAAAACTGTGTAATAACTCGGTATACAAACTCTTGAAAGTAAAATGTTACACAGTCTTTACATGTTTCTAATAAAGTATCAGGTTTACATTTGATTTTCAGTTCAAATGGACTGCAGTACTGTATAACTGTGAACTGTCTTTTTAAAGTTTTAACATTGATTTTTCTTGGGAGGGGGGACTGTTAGTTTAAAAAAAAATACTGGGATAGACCAAGAGATGAAGAAACACAGTAAAGTGTTTTAAAGGTAGAAGTGGCAGGTTTAAGTTCTTCAATAGTACTAGTTGCCTTCTACGCATAGTTTAGAAGTGGAAGGTGGCTGCATAAACAGAATGACATACATGTCAGCTGGAAGATTACTTTGAGATAATCACCAACACTTTTTTTTAGCCCTACTTGTAACCATCAAACTACTCAAATGATCTGTGTACACCAAGGCAGAAGACCCAAACTTAATGTTTGTGTCTGCATAATTCTAATGCGGACACAAATGCTAAACAATTTGTACTGTACATTTTTGGTTTTCATATAATTTTCTCTCCTGCATTGGGGTATCTTTTAGTAGTACAGTTGGTTTTAAGTTTCTATAATCTTCTGATGGATTAGTGTTAGTTATTAGGGACATTATTGATGAGAGAAGTGGAGTTAGATGACTGTCTTGTTTGGTGTCTTATCTGTTTTCCAAAATTCATGGGCATTATTGGTAACAGACATTTGCTTATTCCCAAGATAAAAACTTTTGACAGAGGCTTGTAGCTAGTCTTGTTGCTTTGTCTCTTAAGAATTAGAACTTCTCATGTCGGAGGATATTAAATGGATTTTTGTTCCAAGTAGACCATGCTTTGTCCATTTGTCTCATGAGTGTTTTGATTTCAGTAATAAGCAAAGAACATTGGAGTACAGAACAGCAGAAGGGGCATTAATGAAGTATAAAAAGGCACGTTCATGGTGATCAGTTTGCTAAAGGGAAGAACAATTCATAAACTTCAGGTGAGAATCAAGCATAGCCATTTTATTTTGGGGGAATGGTTGACCAGTCTCTATTTGGGGTATACATTTTACAGCTTTGATGGACAAAAAACATTTACTGTTGAAAATGATTTGATATGGATTCCTAAGGATAAAGATATCTATGATAGCTGAGGCTGTTGGAAATGACGTTACAATTTTCTTTTTGTCCACTGTCTAATAAGTTGATGATGTGGGCAATATATAAGACAGAGTACAATAACTTTATGTATAAAAGTATCGATGTCTGAGGATTTACTATAATAGCGCATGCATCTGTTCCAAGAACAAGAAGGTAAGAGATGATTGTAGATACATTTTTTTATGCCTACAAAGAAGCCACTGATGATGATAGAAATCTGTATAGGAAAGGTATTTGACATAATAGCAAGTGTCGTCATTGTCGTATACATTTTAATATAGCTTCAAATATCCCATAAAGGGTTAAGTGTGCATGAGGACTTTTGTTGATGTAGCCTTGGTGTTTAGCTACTGCCATGCCAACAAAATGTTATTGAGTGTTTGTATAAGGGTCTACAAGGTTATGATGCTATGAAGTGAACATAAACCCATGAATAGCACACATTGTGTTCTGTAGGTTCATATCATCTACAACAACATGCAAACTCCACCAAGGTTTTGTTAAATCTCCTTAAATGTACCATTTAAGAGTTTAGAGTGGAACACCATGTACTAGCTCTCTGCTTCACTTTCAGAACTGCTGAGGACTAGGAAATAAAAACCCTAAATAAAAAGAATGTTTAAATGCAGCTGTTAGCTCAGCTGTATTAAAACATTTTTGCAGTAGTCTGTCTTGCAACTCAACAAGGATGGAACCAGTAACATTTCTTAAGTGAAGAACTGATAGAACATCCCATAAAAAGAAATTGTGACACATTTGCATGAAAGAATTATTTTTTTTAAGTAAGTCACTCAGTGTAGGTGAAGCCACAACTCAGCAAACAGTACAAAGCATTATCAAGCCGGAATCCCGTTATTTTGACTTTAATATCAAAAATTCTGGACTGGTTGCCATTTCACTGGTTTCTTTTGGAAACAATTGAATCATTCAATATGACTTGAGCTTTTTAACTCTTCTTAAAGCAGTAAATTAATTTGTAGTGGAATTTAATGCAGTGATTCCCAGAAACAAAATATATACACAATACTCAATTTGCAACTTATAACATTTTTACTTTTACTTAAATCATTTCATTGTTTTAACTGTCATTAAAAATGCAAGTTCAATCCAGTATTGTAAAATGAAAAATAATTTGCCATATATTCACTTTATATATTTCACTAGAAGAAACCTGGCCTTGCGAGCATAATTTTATATATATGTGAATTGAATTATGCCAGAGAGCTATAGGGTATGAGTTTGTCAGTTTGTTCAATTCAGTATGGAGAGGTAATTATCTGTGCATATTAATAATGTGGGAAGCAAACTTCTGTCAAGAGATCAAACTAATACTACACAAGGCCAAAAATTGCTGTAGATTAGTCACTGTATAGATGAAATAGTTTGCTGAGGCTTTGATTCTGAACAAAATAGAGTAGCAAAAATTCCACTACAGTACTGTGTGAAGAAATAATACAAACAGTAAGGCTGCAAGGGAAAGCTACTGCTATGCATGAGTCTGCATGTGACTGTGTGATAAAGAGCAGAGCCAAAACACAGAAGAGAAAGCAAAACCTGTAGATGAATCATTTTTCTTCAATCTGCAAGAGACTTTTTTCAGGTATTGATTGCAGATTGTATCTTGAACTATTGTCTCTGCGACCCACAAAAAGTTGAATTGTTTGCCACTTTACTTATTAACAAAAACTGTACAGATTTTTGCAGACTGTCCATATTGACTCATTATATATATGTTTTTCATAAAATTGTGGTTTTCTGGCAAATTAGTGGCAAATCATTAAAGACTGAAGTTCAAAAATTTTGACAGACAATTGAGTTTTAGATTTCATACACTTCATAGAATTCATGCTAATGTGAAGCCTGTTATTCTATTAATTTTCTAAGCTTGTAAGAGCAATATTTAAAAATTGTCCCTATTTTTGGTCCTTTGTCCCACTTTTATTCATGGTTTTGTCCAGATTTCTTGCTCTAAGAGATTGTGAGGTATGCTTATTAACAAAATTCACAATTTTGTCGGTGTAAAAAATGACTGGACTGAATGAAACAAAAATAAATATGAGGAGTATTCCTTAAAATAGAATATTTCAGGAGCTAGAATAGAAAAGCTTGGAAATCAACATTGAAACCTTCATTTCTGATTTTCTTTGGTTATAGACTTAAAATAATTTAGTCAGTGTGGTGTTGCATGTGTAAAAGCAAATAATACAATTAAATATTCCAGTGTCAGTAGAATAACCTATTTTGGGAGGGTGAACAGTAGGACATAAAATTAAACTGTTTTCATATGGAAGAGTAGATCACTGTACTGATTTAGGTAGTATGATTTGTAGACTTGCAGTAAACATGACTGACATGTTCCTGAAGTAAAAAACTCAACTGTAGAGGCAATAATTCAGTTTTTAATAGAATGTTTGGAGAATTGTACAGTCAAGTCTCATACCTCAAAAGCAGGGTGCAGTGTACGATGTCTGAGATTTCAGAAAGCAAAAAA
Source organism: Protopterus annectens (assembly GCF_019279795.1). Lineage (NCBI taxonomy): Eukaryota > Metazoa > Chordata > Ceratodontiformes > Protopteridae > Protopterus > Protopterus annectens. Next base: position 739,768,502 of record NC_056750.1, on the reverse strand, counting down.
ATGTTGCTATGCATATTTGGACACTTTCTGATTCCTTTATTTGGTTGCAATGTGTACGTTAACATTACTGTAAAATAAATCAAGATCTGATACCGGGGATTCATGCCCTCTGAAAATTGCCAATGGCTGTGTAACAAAAGATTAAAGAAATTGAGAGGAAGATCCAAGTCATTGCTCAAATAATTGGACTGAATTATATTGCTTATTGGCATTTTGACTGTGGTAAAACTGAGAATTTGAATTTAGTTTGACCTACAGGACTTGAGTAGAACAATCTTGAGAGCAGTATCCTTTTGAAAAATGGTTGAAGTGGTCTTCAGGATGCCCAGAATTTATTTTAGTGACATGATAACCAGAGTTTCTGGCGGGTCAGATTAGACCTGTGCAGGTAAATATGCTTTACTTTCAACACCCCAATGGGTAGGTACAGACTTTTCCACTTCCCTTAGAAATATTAGCTATAGAGGTACGTCAGTGAATTGAGGCATGTAAGCAATGAAGGCTTGGCAGATGACATTCCAGAATGGGGTGAATATTTTCATTAACATGAAACGAAACTAACATTCACTATCAACACCAACTCCAACATTTAATACTAAGCAAAGACAGATATCAGCAGTGCAAAGCCACTATGAAGCTTAATGTGCTTAAATGAATGAAAGCATTAAGCACAAAGCAGGAAATGTAAGGGTAGGTCAAAAATGGAATGCATGTTAATGCACGTCTTAACAGAATTTTATTTATTTATTTAATATGATCCAGTACCTATACAAAGTCCCCTTATCATATCCTATATTCTTTGGCACTGGAAACACTCGAGAGTTATTACTCGGTACTGAAAAAAGTAGTGATGTGATATCAGTTACACTGATAAAAGATGGCAAAGTCAGTAGTGTTGCAGGTTAATGACAGTATAACACTAGATCAGCTTTCTGTTACTATTTTTATTGTCTTAATTTTTTTGAACAATGTATTAACAATTTGGAGCTTTTCTCCCTGGGCCTCTACTGAAAATGGACATATATCCAACTAGACTAGCCCGGTCAACAAATGTAAAATAAATAAATTAAAAAAAAAAATGTGTAACGATGAACTTTAGAAGCTAAAAAAGCTGTACAGGTTTGTTACGCCCAAACAGAAGAACTGTTGACTATTGTGTAGATGTCAGAAGTGTTGTGAATACAATTATAGTAAGTACATTTACTGTGGCATCTGCCTTCATGCCCCACAGAGTACACTTAGGAACTTTTTGTAAAAAGCTACATTGCAGCTTACCTTTCTATACAAAATGGACATGGAAATGTGCATCTCCGATACTTCGAGATAATGTCTCGAGGCATGCAGTACAATTTTCTTGCACCCTGAGTTAAATGGGGAAAGAGTTGCCATGAGTTTTATCTGTGTTGAAAGGCAATATAGGCATTTTTCTATTATACTGAACATGGCATGGAGTTCCAAACAATGTCAGATAAGTACAAAGCTACTGTTAAATTATATGTTCCATGATGACATAAGTAAATCATAACGGATTTTCAAATCCATGACTTATAATACTACTAAACCAGTTATGAAAGCAAATGATGAAAAGAATCCATGCAGCACACATAGGTTTTGTGAGGTTTAAAAAAGACAGGCAGTGTTCTGTACTGGCCTGGTTTGCTTTAACAAATGGATCTTAAGATAAAAAGCTGACATATTTCATAAGTGTAACAATGAAGGCATGGATAACTCATGGAATACCAGAAGGACTATGGAGTATAGTAGATGCTGATTTCAGTTAAAGAACAACCTATATCTCATCTGTGTTATAATTATAGTATTCATGTTAATAATTATAGTATTCATGTTAATAATTATAGTATTCATGTTAATCATCAAGCTAAGGTATAGCATCACAATCCATCATTACATCGATGAAATAATTTTTTTGTCATACCATAGCATCTGTTACTGTCATCTCTGATAATGGTGTACAAATTGACATTTGAAAATGTCATTCATTTCCAGATTACATCTTCATGAAGGTATCCATGATCTAGTCGACAGGTTTCTTCCAAGCTGTTGAATATTTGGCATGTCCCTGGTAGGAGTAGAGTGAGGTACATTGTCTTTTATGAATCATGAAGAAATGTGTAACCAGCAGTAAACAAAGCTTTTATGCAACTCTCTTCTAGAGTATAGAAGCACACCAGTACATGAAGAGGGAATGATGCCTCCACATTTAACAGGATGAGAATAAAAAAGGTTTATGTGCCTCAGTGTACTTCAGCCAGAGAAATGCCAAATATTCAGAAGTTTGGCAGAATCCTTAAAGTGTAGTAGCAGTATTGGACATAGCCACTAAGATCCTGTCTGCCCCAAAACCGGAGTAGATTGAGAATCTCACATCCATTTCAGATGCTCTGAACAACATGTTGTAACTGATTAAGCAAATGCATTCAGGTCCTAATGTGCTGAGTTTAAGGGAGACCAATGCAAAGAACTAATTAAAAGCATTATATTTTATACTGGACTGAACTGGTATTTAATCAAACTCCTGACATTTCTGAATGCAGTTCAGTAAAGTGTGATGCAATTCCCAGAACAAAACTGTTTCTCAGATTTTCAAAAATCCTCATAATCATGTGATTGCCAGCATGTTGTAAAATTTAGGAGAAATGTCCCAATTACCTCATGATGGCATTCCACCAGATGTAACTGTATCCGCTGTGACTACTGCACTCATTAGGACCTTGACATCTGCAGGTGATGGCTAAATATTTACATTTCTTAGATGTTTAATGAAGAAGTAATCCAAATATTTATTTATTTTACATTTGTTTATTGGGAAAGTCTGACTGAGCATGGATCCCACTGTCAGTGGAGGCCTGGGGAGAAAAGCTCCATAAAAGTTAGTACAGCAATATGTACAGAAAATGTGTGTAGCTTTTTGGAGTGGCAGAAACATGAGAAGTTGCTCTCTAGTTATTTCAGATATTGTTGCATGGTGGTCATTGCATTAGAAATGTACTGTTTTTCCTTATGGTTTGGAAAAACAAAATAATCATTGTATACATCATGTGATTTTCAGTACTACTTGATTGTGTACATCTGACACAGGCACACACGGATACTCTGTGTGTGTGTGTGTCTGTGTGTGTGTGTGTGTGTGTGTGTGTGTGTCTCAGGACCCTCACTCAGTATTCCTGAGAACACTGGGAAATATAAAGGCCCTAACAAACACCATGATATGAGGAGATTTCAACTACTCAAACTTTGACTGGGAGAATTACTCGAGTACAAAGTCCTTTGCCCAATGCTTCCTAGAGTTTATAAACTTAAACGGCCTGGAATAGCTGGTCACCATGCCCACTAGAGTTGACAACATACTGGACCTGATCATCACCAACATGGGGGATCAGTGTTCCACACCAGAGGTAAACCCCTTGCTGGTAATATCAGATCATGAAGTAATCACACTGGACATCCACATCCCGACCCCCCCCCCCCCCCAGTCAACAAAACCACTGTGGAAAACTTTTCAAAAGCAAACTTCACACTTCTCAAGACCTAAGTGGAAAGTTTCAAAGCCCCCTTGCTACAGGATAATGCTATCCAATCTGCAGAATCCTTTACAACTGCATTCTATGAGCATCTACAGAGATGCATGGATCGAGCCATCCCAATAAAAACCAAGACTCACTCCTCCAAAAAGAAGAAACCAATCTGGTGGTCCTTGCCCATAAATAAGCTATACAACAGAAGGAGGAAACTAACACATGATAGAGCAAAATTACAAAAAGGAAAGGCATCACTGATCATTATTAGCAAGAAACCACGATCGGCCATAAAATAATCGAAGTCCAGTTTCTAAAGAAAAATTGCCAAGGAATCTAAATATAACCACAAAGCCTTCTTTAGCTATATCAAACATTTAGGTGGCAACTGTCAGATATGCTTTCAGCTACTGCAAAATGGCAAAAAATACACTGAACCAACTGACATTGCCAACATCCTGGTGGACAAGTTCAGTGCAAACTTCACCCCCCCCCTCACCCCCAAAAGGGCCCATGTCCATTCCAGAAGAATGCAGAGCCCCAGACTCCATGGATATGCAGGTAAAAACAGCCCTCTCCATAGCTAAGAACACAGCATCAATGGGACTGGATGGTGTCCCAGGCTGAGTCTTACACGAGCTCCAAAAGGAACTAAACCCTCACCTACATTCACTGTTCAGAATCAACTTTACCACAGGCTATGTACCCAAATAATGGTGTACAGCAACAGTCATCCCGCTCCACAAAGGTCATGCCACAAAAGAACCTGGGAACTATCGCCCTATAAGCCTGACTAGCCTGGTCTGCAAAGCTATGGAGTGAATTATCATGTAACTCATAAACAGAGACATTGAGAACCTCCAGATACTGGACCCTACCCAATTTGGCTTTGTTAAAGGCAGATCCTGCCTTCTAAATCTAGTTGACTTCTTTGAAACCGTTACCAAGGCCATAGATGAAGGGAAGGTAGTCCACACAGCCTACCTGGACCTCAGTAAGACCTTTGACACCATTCCCCCCTCTGGTATCATAGACAAGCTTACCAGCTTGAACATTAATCCCTATGTCACGAGATGGCTGGCCAACTGGCTCACAGATAGAACACACATGGTCAGAGTTGCAGGTGCCATGTCCGACTCTAAACCAGTCACAAGTGGCATCCCACAGGTCTTGGTCCTGGGACCCCTCCTGTTCAGTATATACTTCTCTGAGGTACAGGAAAGCACAGGAGGACTATGGCTGACCAAGTTCCCTGATGACTGTAAACTGGGGGCCATAATCGATTCTCTGGCTGACACAGACATCCTCCAGAAGGGTCTTACAGAGACTGATACCTGGTGTCAAAACCATGGCCTCAAGCTGAATGGCAAAAAATGCATAGTCATCTCCTTTGGAAAAAACAAAGTGCCCACAAATTACCACATAGGTGGTAATCCACTAGGTACAGAAAATGTAATTAGGGACCTGGGGACCCAGGTAGATAGTAACCTCTCCTTTGATAATCACATTGGTAAAGTGGTTAGTTATTCCTTCTATCTAGCCCACCTAATCATGAAAGGGTTCATCTCTAGATTAAGAGAAGTCATTGTGCCCCTCTACACATCACTCATTAGGCCCATAATAGAGTACAATGCCCCATTTGGTATGTACCTTAATTGGCACATGCAACAGCTGGTAAGACCACAGAAGTACTTCACCAAGAGGATCATGGGCCTCAAAGAGATGCCTTATGCAGCTCAGCTAGAGAAACTCCAGCTCTACTCGGTTGCTTACTGTCTGCTCAGATGTGATCGATGCCTGACGTATAAGGCCATGTCCAGCCCAGAATTAATGGACATGCTCCACCACAAGAAAAACAAATCTCTTAGAGCCACATGCTGCAGTGAATTAAACCTCACCAAATCAATAAACAGGACATGCTGGAGGGATAGATTCCTGTCCCAGAGACTTCCCTCACTCTGGAATAGAATCCCAGCTGATGTTAGGCAGAGCCCCTTGCAGACTCTCTTCAAGAGGAATCTTGATGAGTGGATGGGAAATTGTAAATTTACCCCTAGGATCACTTCAGTGGCCCTGTTAGACAGAGGCCCCAGAAACTAATTTAAAATGGAGGGGAAAGCCAACACATTCTGGCTAGGCTTATAAATGCCCTTGGGCAGATAGCCTAGTACCTACCTATGAACCTTCACACTCTAGGGACCTAAACCTTGTCACCACAATAAACAGAACATGCCGGACGGATAGATTCCTGTCCCACAGACTTCACATTCTCCAGAATAAACTACCTATCTATATCAAACAAAGCTCCTCATTAGCACTCTTAAAGGAAAATCTTGATTATTGGATGGGAAATAGGAAATTCACCCTGGGGATCACTTCTGTGTCTATGCACGACAGTGGCACAGGAAAATAAATTTCTTGGGTGGCAAAAGCCAGGGTACCTTTTTGGCTGGCCTTGTATAGGCCCCAGGGCCGCTAGACTAGTACCTACCTATGAACCTTGCCTAAAAAAGGTAATATGGGGACAGCACGAGCCTTGGCCAGTATTCAGAAGCATAGGGCCGACAGGTGCAAACCATCTGTAGTGAAGCAACAAGGCTTGTCTATCATGTCATCACAGGTAGACAGAGACTGGATCCCCTTTGAATGACACCAGAAGCTCAGCCAATTGTTGAAGTTTATCATTTTTCAGTTATATTGCAGTATCATGTAGGTGAAGGTAAGATGCTACTCAAGGTTTGACCCTGTGTGTGTCAGCATGTGGTGCATCAACCCATATATGATATGGTCATGGCCTATGCATACAATACACTCACAATACACCTAGTATGATCAGCCTGCTGAGGTTAGCAAATGTGAAAAAAAACCTTTGTGCAAACTGTCAGCAAGTAATGTCTGTATTGCATCCTGTAATTCCATATTGCTTGCTGAAGTGTAAAGACGTACTTAGTTTGGATTAAGAACACCGCACTTGCCAACTGTGCGTCTCCCTGGGGAGGAGCAACCTTTTTGGAGACTACTCAAACACCTTAGAAGTGGTATACTCATCTTTGTCAAGTCCAATGATGTCACCATCCTACAAATATACCTGTGGAAAGGTGAAATCCCAGTAATGTGTATAGAGCGTTGTGTAAATGCGTACTGCTGTAGAATCATAATGTAGTTAGGTAGGGGTTTGAATCCTGCACTTGCCAACTGTGTGTGTGTGTCTCCCTGGAGAGGAGCAACCTTTTTGGAGACTACTCAAACACCTTAAAAGTGGTATACTCATCTTTGTCAAGCCTGATGATGTCACCATCCTACAAATATACCTGTGGAATGGTGAAATCCCAGTAATGTGTATAGCGAGTCGTGTAAATGCATACTGCTGTAGTATCATAATGTAGTTAGGAAAGAGTTTGAATCTCGCACTTGCTAACTCTGTGCTTGTGTGTCTGTGCTCCAGGTGTGTGACACCGTTGGCCAATGTGGAGTGGGTTTTGATTTTTATAGTGTATGACATATCACAATGACAACTGTATGTGCATTAAACATGTAAGGTAGCTGTGGGCAAATCCATATACATACATGTGACTTCAAGTATTTCATAGGTGGGTACTCTGCTTTCTCCATGAATGCATGTGTTATCTTTGCCAGAGCGTGATGGCATTTTCCAGACCATATGTCACTTTTGTATGCTTGTGACAAGCTTAGCCACTACAGTGATCCCTGGGCTATGGCTTCCATTTCACATCCACTCATCACGGATTCTACTGAAGAGCGTGAGTGAGGGTTTATGCTTGAGGTATATTTGAAACCTGTTCCAAAGCAAGCAAAGTCTGGTGAATATAACTAATCATTATAGGTGTGCAACAACCTCTGTGGATCTGCATGCAAACCCTTTATTGCTTATGTGCTCCACCGAGGGATTTCCAAAACCCTTTGGTAATGTGATTATCAAAGGAGAGATGACTTAACACATGACTCTATGTATACATTAGTACCTGTTCCACATTTTGGGGGCTACTACCTATGTGATACTCTGGGGATACTTTGTTTTCTAAAAGTGGATAACTATGCTTTCTTAGGCTTATAGCTTTACAGCATGAGTTTGACACCAGGTATCTATCTGTATGATACCCTTTTGGAGGATGTGTGTGTCATCTGGAGAATCAAGTATAGCCCACAGTATGCATTTTCATCATACGTGGGCAGACATATCCCTACTGTGTTTGCTTGTACCTAAGAAAGCTATATGCCAAACAGGGGTGGTCCCAGGACTGAATGCAGGTGAATACCACTTGTTACTGGCATAGAATAGTACATGGAGGCTGCAAATGTTACTGTGTGTCCTACATCTGTGCGTCAGTTGTCAAGCCATCATCTAACAATCGTTTATGGTCAGTCTGTTGAGGTTATGTCTAATACCAGTATGTGGGATGGGTATGATTTGCTGGTGAGCTATAGCTTGGCTGTGTTGACCTCCCCTCCCTCATCTATAGCCTTGTTGACTGGCTTGAAGTCTACTAGGTGTAGGAGCCATGATCTGGCCTTTAGAGAACCTAAGTGGGTATGGTGCAGTGTTTGCAGGTTCATAATGTCTCTGTTAATGAGTTCCATAATGCTGTGCTCCATAGCCTTCCAGATAACATTGGTCTGGCTTATAGGGTGAGAGTTTCCAGGATCTGTTGTAGTTCTACCCTTAATCAATTTATGTTAACATTTGCACTGGGTGTGACGACGGTGGACAGGTTTAAGAATAAGTATATTAGAGGGTCAGGCCAGGTTTGAAGGTTAGTAGACCATGCCAGATAGGCAGGATTAAGTTGGTTTGTACATGTGCTGAGGAGGGATGCAGAGTATATTGTGAAATAGATGCTAAGGATGAAGCCACCAGGTAACAGGAAAAGAGGAATGCCTAAGATGAGGTTTATGGATGTGGTGAGAGAGGACATGCAGGTGGATGATGTGACAGTGCAAGATGCAGAGGGCAGGAAGACATGGAAACAGATGATGTACTGTGGCGACCCCTAATGGGACCATCCAAAAGGAGAAGAAGACATTGTAGCTCAACCCTTGTGGACTGTAAACACCATTACCGTACGTCATTCCACATGTATGTGGAATGACATACGGTAATGGTGTTCACAGTCCACAAGGGTTGTTAACACCATTACCGTACGTCATTCCACATGTATATAACCTGTATAGAGGCTCCATCTGGACAGAGCATTTAGGTGAGTGGTGACTTCATATGTCAGCTTGTGTATGACACAACCAGGGACACTGTCCAGTACCATTGCACTGTGGTGTGGATCTTGTTAAAGAAATGTTTTAACTAGAGTGTCTGTGAATCATCAGGTATTACATTCTGCAGGTCTGGCAATGTGGCCCTTGTATAGTGACAGGGTGGTGAAATCTGCATTCAAACCATCTGACAAGGAATTGGTAATGTCAGTCAGATAAGTGCACTTTGTGACCATTTACATTAACCGTGACCAAGTCTGAGATTTCCCCTGTAGATTATGAACAACAGTAAAAAAAGTTTTAGTGTTATCTTTGGAATCATTGCCATTTTGTATTTTGAAGCTTGCCTTGTATGTTTATTGAGGGATTGAATTTTCCCAATGATACTGACCAGAGAGGTTATCCCTTCTTGGTATGTAACTCTTTTTTGGTATAACATCACACCTTCTATTATATATTTAGTTTATGGCAGGGGTCCATGAGACTAATGCACTTTTACTGTACAAGTGAGAATTTCTTGTGTTTGTGATAGCACAGTCCATGCAACCCTGTAGGTGAACAGTGTGCATTAATACAGGATTATGCAGCTGGGACAGTGTTAACCTTAGTAATGCAAACTAATGACGGATAGTAACAACAGCATCACCCTCAGCACTGTGTCAACCCATGTCATACACACACATGCGTACTCAAGTTCCAAAACGTGTGTAGTACAATGCATACTGGCCACTAGTAGAAACTATGGAGTGCTAACACTGGCCAATACAGGGCATGTCACCCTGCCCATGTGTCCAATATGCACGTACATGCAGACAGTGCACCTCCACCATGTTCACAAATGTTCACCTGCAAACCTGTGCTGCACACACCCCACACTTACTGTCCACTGTATAACACATGCTGACACAACTACAGACATCAGCCAAGTAGCACATGGGCAAACAAAACACAATTGGAATAAACACTGGTAGAAACAATACAACATTGCTAATTACAGCTTTAATGCATCATGCCTGCTCAGCTACACCTTCAAGGATATCATTACACTTTACTGCTGACAACATGCTACAGATTCAACCATTGCTATACTTTATCAAAGTCACCCTTGCATCAGCACCATGTTAGCCTGTTCCTGCATCAATGTTACAGATGACCGGAGGTGGCACAGGTTTCATCATATGCACAGGGTGTGTTGTTGGTTTACCAGAGGCCTACACTGAGCCATACAATCAACGTGTGTGTGAGGGCCATGAGTACTGTTATGCACCAATGTTGATGTAATGTGTGCGGGTATGTGTTTGCTCTAGGTTTCTGGTTTATGTGTGTGTGTGTCTGCATGCACACAGTTCCACCATGTGGCTGCCATATACAGGGATTTGTGGGACAGCTACAGACTGTACCTGGCAGGCTTTACAGATCACCATCTCTGGCCATGGATATAGAACCTGTGCCTGGCAGGGGTGCTACAGAGAGTATCAGGTACTAATCTAGATTGGGTACTATCCTCAGAGGTTGACATATGTCTGCTGTATCCAGGTCCCTGCTGGGACTGGCTAGAGCCACGTGCACGTGGTCTTCTAGGATGGTCTATGGACAGACCCCCCAACATTGCTGGGGCTGGTACTGGCACTGCGGGAGCAGCTGTGACTTGCTGGACGTCCACGGCGACCTCCAGCTGCTGATGTTGCTGGCATACATCCACGATGACATCTCATCCATCCTGCACTGTCCTGGCACATGGACATGACATTGTGGAGGACATCCAATATCTCACCCCAACGTCTATCAATGACCTCAGTGTAATTACGTATGGCACCTACTAGGTCATGGATACTGTCATTTACAGAGGTGTTATGAGCCCTCTCTGCCCTTAGTCCCTGTCTGGTGTACCGCTCCATTCATGCCTGTGCCTCCATGACAGCCTGGAACATGCGTGTGGTTGAAAGACTTGTGGCACATCTGCCAGGGGCATGATGACCAGCAGTGCTCTGACGAGAACCCCTGGGCATCTGCCTATGTGGTACCATTCCAGACATCTGGCTATGGCTGTTGTGTCCTGATATATGTGCCATGGATACCATACTGTCCTGGCCAGTGCCAACCGTACAGTGTCCCTCAGCTAAGGGCAATGGTGATGATGGATGTACAGGCAGTATGACTGTGTGCATGGATGGGGTGGAGACTTGTGTACTGTCAACTGGTGGCCCAACAACAGACCCTGACAAACCTGCCTGTACCTCAACACACATATCCTCATGATCACTGTCTGTCTCAGTGACATGAGGTTCCCTGCTGTACTGAACCAGCCCCACCTCAGCACCTGTGAGAGGAAAACAGGAAACACACTTTAAGACCTGAACATGATGTCAGACCACATGCGCACATGCACATGCACACATACAAATACACTCCACCCTAAAGCAGACAAACACACACACACACACACAAACACACACACACACACACACACACACACACACACACACACACACACACACACACACACACACACACGCACACACACACACACAACACCAGCAATCTCAGAACATACACAATAGCAGGTGATGGTGGGGTGCAGTATCACAAGAAAAACAGTCATATCACACATGTCAGCATGCAGGACATGTGTTGCTCAACAGCATGCTGTGCAAGTGTAGACAGTCCTTGTTACTAACAGTATACATGGCTTTGATGCATGTGTTTTGTTATTAGGTGATTGGCCTCCCCCTGGAACACAATGCATACATGGACACAACATTGCTGTGCAAGTATTCAAAACTCTGTAATGTACTGTGCACCATAACTCACAGGTCTACATACCATGGCTGGATGTGTATCTGTGTGTCAGATATGTATCCAATGCTGATTACAGCCTCTGTGTCTTCAGCAAATAATTGTGGACACAGTTTTAGCACATGCATGATGAGTATTCATGCAACATCATCAGTGGTGCATGTATAATTGATGGAATACCATTCGTCCACATACCCAATGTACAGTAGTTATGGTGAGTGTAGATCATAATGTGGACATGCCAGTGTCATTCATGACATGTCATGCTAAAACACAACTGCATATTTAAACATCACACATACCCAATGTGTGTCATATGACCTAGCCACTCAATAGCATCACAAGACATATATGTGTCAGTTGTGCAAATGGTGATTGGTATGCATATTATTTAGAGGTGCATATGTTTGCACACACACACAACATTGAGGTGTATAGCAATAAAAGCTATGTGTAGTACTGTGGTTACAATAACTGGATGAGGTATAGTACCATAGGCCATCATCAAGAAGCATCATGTGGTCACTCAAGGCTACAAATGTTTCCCAAACCAGCACTAATCATGCTGTACCAGAACTGTACTACCTTGGCTACATTCACCATTTCACAACCAGTTGTTACATGGGTTTGTAAGGAGGCCAATAAGAAGCATTCCCTGACATGAATGTGTAGTGTGTTGCAGAGTGTTTAAATGCCCCATGATAGGCCTCTACCTCTCAGGTATATTATGTGTAATGTGTGGATGAGATTCTGGATACTGGATTGTGTCTTTACAGAGGGTTTTTGAATCCTTTATGTGTAGCATGTTAAAATGCTCTGTGTATGACATAGTTGTGTATGTTATGTGCATGTTGAGTATCAACTTTGCCTATCCAATGTTCTCTGCAGTGTAGCCACATTTATTTGAGATGATCTGGGTATTGCATGTGTTTGAGGCAGCTAATCACATTAGTGAGATGTGAGTGGTCTTACACCAAACATGCACAGCAATTATGGGTAGGTGTGTTACATGTGTACATGGTCTACACCTTAACCATGACATGCACTTTTAATTTACAATAATAAATGTAGAACACACTCACCAGCATCTGTCCGCTGCCTTTATGTCACCCCAGAAGGACCTACATAGAGATGAAACAGTTTGTCAGTGACCACAAATGTGGCAATGCTACTGTGTGTTTGCAACCTTACAGTAGAACAACAGTTTACACTCACAGGCCTACAGATTATGTTCCAAATGATCAGTATTGCACAACAACAGGCTCCATATCTTCTAACTACACACTCCACATCTCGCATATGCATGATCTACCAATACAGATAACAGTAGTCTACAGATATGCCATGTTACCTGCATGCTCCATGTGTGCTTGCTGGGTGGCTCCAACCTCCATCATGGTGTATGTTTGCTGCTGTTGTTGTTGGGCAGGTACCACGAGGCTCAGGAGCAGCTCATCCACTCTGGTGAGGGGGGATGGATATTAACACCACCTCCTGTTGCAAGCTGTTGTCTCCGCACATCAGAAGCACCCTGACGGACATGTCTGAGTAGATCACTGCAGTGGTGGTTTACCTGCTCATATGTCTGGTTATGCAGGCCTACCTCATTTACCCTCCGGACAACATCTTGCCACATTGCAGTACGCTCCTGCTGGTTCTGGCTGGTTCATGAGAACATTAGACTGTAGTGCTGAATCATATAGCTAGTAATTATCTCATCTTCAGTACTACTATAGCTGGGATTTCTGTGATGTGCCATGATCCCTGGAAGAAATAAAGAAAAATATGTCTGAGCAAGTCATATGGCACATTTAACATTATACAGTACAGATATCACTGAACTGCCATATATAGCAACCTATTAGCTAACTGAGAGTGAAACACTTTAGGTACCACTTATCATTGCTCACCCCACAACTGCTTGAAAGTGCCTGGCTCACTCTATCTAATGAACCATGTTCTGCACAGCAACAAAATAAAATCACTATATAAGACTAAACAAGAATACCTGCCACACTGTATGCAACAAAATGCACCACCTAGCCACAGCACATATACATCAAGCTGATGTGTAAAGAAATAGGTCATCCATCACAATGAGTGTAAGGTCCAGTAAATGTATTACTATTATACCACACAACTTGTTAATGGCAAACCCGTGGCCAAAATATGTGCACAATTGGGAATATAGGTTGCTAGATACGCAGTTATATGTTTTACTACAAAAAGGCCTCACAGAAATGGACAACTGGTGCCGGAGTCACGGCCTTTAACTAAATGCCAAAAAATGTATAGTCATCCCCTTTGGGAAAAACAAAGTACCCACAAATTATCACATAGACAGCAACCCACTGAGTACGGAAAAAGTAATTAGAGACCTAGGGACCCAAGTCGACAGCGACCTCTCATTTGACACCCACGTTGCCAAAGTGGTTAGAAAAACATTCTACCTTGCACACCTCATCATGAAGGGATTCACATCCAGATCCAGGGATGTCATTGTACCCCTATACTCCTCCCTCATCAGACCCCTGATTGAGTACAATGCCCCATTTGGTATGTACCTCACCCGCATTTGCAACAGCTGGAGAGACCACAAAAGTACCTCACCAAGAGGATCAAGGGTCTCCAACATATGTCTTATTCTGCCAGACTAAAGAAACTTCAGCTCTATTCAGTAGCATACTGCCTGCTCAGAGGTGATCTCTGCCTGATACAAGGCCATGTCCAATCAGGATCTGATGGACATGCTCCACCTCAAAAGATCCAAATCCATCAGGACCACGAGAGCTAAAGACTTAAACCTCGGCACAAGTATGAATAGGACATGCTGGAGGGATAGATTCATAACCCAGAGGCTTCCCATGCTTTGGAACAAGATCCCAGTTCGTATTAGGCAGAGGCCCTCACTGACTCTCTTCAAGAGAAATCTTGATGAGTGGATGGGAGATCATAAGTTTACCCCAGAGGTCACATCTGTGTCACTGCTAGACAGGGGTACAGTAAACTAATTCTATTATATAAGGGGACCTTCATTGTGTCACTACTAGACAGAGGCACAGTATTCTAATTTTATTCTGTACATTTTTGTACCATTTCATGGGGTGGCAAAAGCCACATCACTATGGCTAGGCTTACAAATGCCCTAGGGCAGATAGCCTAGTACTATACTATGAAACCACACATATGACAGAGGACATGTTACAGACATACCGCCACACACATCAGACATAATTACAGGACACAAAGGTATGGCAACTCAGATAAGCTTTACGTGTGTACTATACAGTACTGTGTGTCAGTACTTACAAAACCTTAATCTTGAGGAATGTAATCTGTGATGAATACAGGGACCACACAAAATAGTGGATGCAAGCAATGTGGACATGCACCATACTTTGCTGTACAGCCCAGAGCTTCAAGTAGTACTACAGTACACACAGAATTTGGATTCAACATCAAATAATCATAGATGTCGTGCTTTAGCCTCCAATGACACACCCCAGTTAAAACCAAGGGACCTAATCATACTGTATGCCATAGCACTTTTTCTGCCTAGCAACAGAATACACAGCTTTTGCTGGAATCAAAGCAAGGACCCATAATACTATGACATATACAGTTTCCCACTAAGCTATCCCACAAATACATATCTTTGACGTAGTCACAAACACATTGACCATCACAGTCAGTCAACAGTACAGAGAATCTATTGCAACATGTAGATGTAGGTGTGTATGAGTAAATATGACTCTCTCTCTCTCTCTCTATATATATATATATATATATATATATATATATATATATATATATATACATATACACATGCATTGGTGTACATATACATATATATGTAGGCACATCTACATTTCACCTTTCATAGTGGGAATATCAGTTATACAAAGGATGTGAGGTGTACAGTAATGTAATAATATCACACAGTCTTGTGATAAATGCATTGAAAGTGCTCACAGCCCAGGTAGCTTTAGCAGGCCTCACTGGCTTCAACACTGCAAACTGGACAAACCGCCCACACTGTTAAACCACCACATGTAATATACCAGCACTGTATGCTGTCTTGTTTATCACACACTAAAACCTACATACAAATATGCGCATACTAACCTTCACCAACATATATATATCTCCACCCTTCACAAACAATTGCAATATGTCCCCCTGCTCTATGCACATATACAGATGTGAATATATATGACACATATATATTTCTCCATATGTGTGTGGCATACACACACAAGGTCTACACTGTTGTAAGTCCCTGGACCTCACAGCTGAACTGTTGGGCCTTGCTGCAACTCAAACAAGTGTCACATGTGAACACACACTAACATTAGAGGTGGTATATATAGCTACAAATGCTAGATGAGCATACTATACTGCTACAATAGTTGCCAATGCTAAGCTGCACTTTAATATGACTATCATGCATGTGTTGCTCTGTCACACCCATGTTTATATAAGGGCAGCACTAATCCCCCCAACAGCCATTGGCCACACTACTGTACAGAACACAGATAACATGGATCAGATTTTTGACATTTAGTGCTGAGCTACACATTTCACACGTATGTCCCACTGCCCACAGGTACACACTGTATTGTCCATAGCAGTAGTTAAGCAGGACATATGTGCATAGATAAGTACTGCTGCCACATATGAATGGCTCACATTATGTAGACTACTCTTCAAAAATATCTACAACATGCCAGTAAATACATATGTGACACATACCTTTCCTTTGTATGATTTGGTATTATTTATTTTTCTTTTTCCCTGTCTCTTTCTCTCTCTCTCTCTCTGTCAGTCTTTGCAATAGAGTGATTGAGTTTGTTGGCAGTGATTGCAGCCTGCTTTTGTAGGTATTTGCGGATGAGCATGTGATGGCCTCTGCACCAATTAGTGACCACCATTTGCTAATTGCATGCAGCCTGCTGTGTAGTAATTGTAGTAATCACTGTCACAGCAACTCAGTACTATAAATTGCTAACTCAGGTAGACGTGGTCCTTTCAGCTTTGCAAGATGGAGATCATCTTTGTTTGCTGTGGACATCATTGTTTGACAGAAGGTTGGTATAGTTCTTATATCAGAAGCCAGGGGTGTAGCCAGTGATTTACATTTTTTACTCAGACCTAAATGTTGCTGCTTCCAGTACACACTTGTCAGTGTAGAAATGTACTCACCCCTCAAAATGCTAACCCAATTTACATGGGAGGATGTACTTTCTTTTCAAATTTTACAATTAATTGCCATACAAAGCTAGTTATTGAGATGTATTCATTTGGCACAAGAATTGTTTGTGAACTGCTATACTGCAAATATTCATTTACTCGGTTCTAAACAGTTTGTGCTTTTTTAGTGTTGACATTAGCACAAGCTGCTCAAGAAAACTGGACACATGTCAGTACTGTGAGTATGCTTACCTACATCCTTGGTTAGACCCTGCACATGCAGGTATATTCTACAATTGGGTAGGGGTGCAGAAGTACAGAGAGCATACGTATTATTGTGTGAATTTTATGTTGCTGGACTTACAGGGTTGCTGTGTACATGTTAGTTTATCAAGGCAAGTAGTCTGTCTGCGTAACTCCCAACTGTGGACCTATCCACATGGTAGTCAGAGATTAGCCGGTTATTCTTTGTCTGTGCACCACACAGGTCTTTTCAGCACTAGAGCAATGGCATTGTTACAGTTGGTTGCTACCAGTACATGGCTACATCCTTTTGTATTTCAGTGTTGTATTCCTACATAAGGGTATGCTTCCGGAACTCCTTCCAAAGCTATTTGCACAGTGTGTAACAGCAGAAAGGCTGCTATGACTCTGTGTTTCTGCCTCTGCCAGACCTCTCAAACACTCAGGTACATATTTGAACAGACTCAGGGAAAAGTAGAGAAAAAGTCAGGGACACCTTTAAAATATTAGTGCCGTTATGTTGAGACTTTGAGAGAACCAGAGCATATGGATTAATGCACCTTTTCTGAAGTAAAAGAAGTGTCTAACTGTTAATTATTCTCATTACGTGTAATTCACCACCTTTCTGGCCAACGTCAGTAGTTGTCAGAGGGATTCAGAGGGACAGAGCTAAATTTTGCTTCAAAATCAGGGACATCCCTGAAATTTAGGGACAGTTGGGAGGTATGGCCTCTGCCCTAAACATATATGCCAGTGTTTGTCCTGCTGTGATACTGTGTGGGGGTTGTAAAGTGATGGTGTAACATTATTTCCTGCTACAATAAATAATCCAATGAGTGCTCCGTTGAGGCAGATGCTGCTTCAAGTAAACTAACCAAACGTTCCAAAACGTAAAACAAAACAGAACAACAGCAGCAAACCATAGACCAACGCTTCCAATAAAAGCATACAGCAAACAGATCTCATTATAAAGCGTATAAATCCAATGAACAAAGTCCAGATATATTGTAAACGTTTATTCAAACAGGTTAGCGCTTTCACCAATAATGGCTTCCTCAGACCTATGCATTCTACAGATCTCATCTTTGTTTAAATAGCGCTCATGTATGGAATTCAAAATTCTTAAAGTGCAATCACATTTAATTTCAGATATTCAACAATTAAAACAAATGAATCATCAATCAGTTTAAAAGCTCATCTAAAAGCACGTGTTTAAAAACATATAAAAAATATACAATAAATATATGTATACATCTCTGATTATAGGTGTGCCTATACTTATACAAATATACTCCCTATCTAAAACTACCTACGGATGTTCCTGGCTTTTAAGAATGGCTTAATGGGTACTACACCATTGAGACCTGGTTGAATGTCAGATCTCAACTTTATTATCCAATTGGCTTCTCTGGTCTCAGTGTAGTTTTTTATATCGCCCCCTCTATTGCCTGGCTTAATAGTTTCAAGAATGGAAAATTTAAAAGTATGCCTGGGTCCACTCTCCATAACATGTCTAGCAAGGGCATCTGCTTTCAGGCCTATCCGAATATTATATGCATGCTCCCTCATCCTGTCCCTGAGTGCCCTGTTGGTTTTACCAACATAGAATGCTTGGCACTCAGAGCAGGATGCTAGGTATACCACATTGGAAGTAAGGCAGCTACCATGAGCCCTGAAGGTGTACTCCTTCTGGGTGATGGGATGTATGAATGTGTTGTCCAAATTAATATAATTACAAAAATTACATTTCCTACATTTTTCTGTCCCCTCTGTCTCTGTACCATGTTCACCTATCTCTTCCTTGGGATAACATAGTAGACGCTTTAAATTCTTCTTATTTTTGTAAACAAATCTAGGTTCCTTTCCCACTATTCTTAATATCTCCGATTCAACAGTTAGCACACCCCAGTGTTTCCTTATTATGTCCTTAATTTTTGCTACATCACTGGTGTAAAAAATAGTACATGCTACTCCTTCTGCTTCACTCCTCCCATTTTCACAAACTGTGTCCCCATCATTCATTGTTGGCCTATGTGCTGACCCATTGTCAAAATAGGGTGCTGCTGCTTGCTCTCTCAGTAACGACATATCTACTAGGCCTCTACTAATATCTCTTTCTGAGTATCCTCTACTCCTAAATCTATCAGTTAGCTCACTAATTTCTTTGACAAAGCCTGTGTCAGTGGGATTGTACCTGGATGTACGTATGGCCTGTCCCCTTACCACATTTTGATACACATATCCCGGGTGCATGCTTGTTCTATGTAAAAGTGCATTTTTGTGGCACTTCTTCCTGTATACTCCTGTATTCATCATTCCATTTTCCAATTTCTCTATATAAATGTCAAGAAAAGGAAGTTTATTCTCAGAATATTCATACGTAAATTTAAGATGTGTGTTACTAATGTTAACTTGTTCCATGAATTCAGCTAATTCATTAGATGTGCCTGTCCAAATAAGGAACAGGTCATCCACGAAACGTTTGTAAAATGGAACATAGTTCCTAAATAAAGACATCTGAAAAAGTTTTTCATATTCCCATTCTGCCATATAGAGGTTGGCGTAGCTATTGGCACATGACGTGCCCATAGCCACGCCATCCCTCTGTAGGTAAAAGTTGTTTTCAAAACTAAACACATTAGATTCCAGAATCAGCTCTAAAAATACAACAAAGCTCAATTCTGGATGAATGCATTTCAGAGTTACGTTCAAGGTAATTACCCAATTTAATAATTCCATCAACATTGGGTATCACTGTGAATAATGACTTCACATCCAATGAGACCATGTAAAACATTTCATAGTATCATAACCCTTGAAGAAATCATTCAACTCCAGCAGAAATTGCTTAGTATCCCTCAATATATTGATGTCTCTATCTACAAACTGTCTAAGCTGTTTTTCCACATATTGAGAGCGGTTCAGTTGACCAACCTTTCCCGGACACTATCGGTCTATCATGGGGTCGGGGGTCCTTGTATTCTTATGCATCTTGGGGAGTCCATGGAGTACTGGTATCAGGGGATATTCAACGTACATGAACTCAAACATTTCCTTATCTATAGCATTAGCTCTATATAAATCTTGTAAGGTATTCTGTATTTTATGAATTACTGTATAAACCATCTCTTCTCCTATACTTTTATAGTAGGTATTGTCTCCTAGCATTCGTTTCATTCCATCTATATACTGAGTCCTATCCATGACAACGATACCCCCACCTTTATCTGCTGGTCTAATCATCAAAGTTTCATCATTCATTAGGTTCTTAAGGGATTCTCGCTGTCTATACGTTAGGTTGAACTTCTTTCTAGGTGTTTTATTAGCTCTACTATCATATAATGCAGCTATATCGTTCTCCACCAATCTACTGTATGCTATCAACAGGGGATGGAAAGGTGGTACAAACACGCTGGGTTTTCTCAGTTCTCTACTGTTATAAATCTGTTCCTGATCTTTGAAGAAAATCTTCAAAGATAGGTTCCTAACATATAATTTAAAGTCCCTAACCGTCTCTTCATGTAAACTACTATATGTGGGAATAAAGGTGAGACCTTTATTCAATACCACTGTTTCTTCTTCAGTCAGCATTCGTTTTGAAATATTAAAGACTAATTGTTCTTCCTCCCTTCCCACATCTTTTTTATACTGTGGTTGGTATCCCTGTCTTGGGACAGCTTCCTTTTCTGTCTCCCTCGACTTACTGAACGCATTCTCCCCTCTCTTCTGTCCATTCTGATAGGGAAAGGGCGTTCCTTATTGTAATTATAAGTTCCTATTGCTTCACCATCCATTTGCCTCATTCCAACCGCCTGTGTTGTTATACTGGCATTGGTACTGGGACCTGTAACCTTACTACGAACTACTGGTACATTCACATTTCGCTCCCCATTACTTGTATTCCCTATATCATAATTGCCTACATTAGCATCTTCTAAAGGGACAATATCATTCACCCTCTCTTCATTAATGACACAGCCATTCCTCTTTTTATCATTATGGCCCTTCTCAGCGCTTATATTTAAGTCTATATCAATGGTATGAACCTGTGCAACGCTCACATCCCTTTTGTTAGTATCAGATTCAATATTAGTAACAATTCTATCTGCATTTACGGATTTCACATTAACAATAGGTTTCTTCACAAAGGGACCTGGGTTCACTCTTTCTTCCCTAGGCCAAGTGAAGATATTCCCTTTATTAAAGTCATTAATGTCTCTCCTTAATTTAGATCTCTTCTGATCTAACAAACGCTTCTCATACTGCGTAACGTTGTCTAAAAGTTTGTTAAAATGTTCGTCAAGACATTTATCTGGAAAGCGTTCATATAATTCACTCTGTTGCTTAACCACTTCATTTTTTAAAGTCTCTTCTAGTGGTGTAAAAAATTCATTTAATAGTTCCATATAGCTTAGGCTTACCTGCATATTCAGCCTTTGCCATCGGTAAAGCAATTCTGGATATAACATGCCGGTCGTCGGCATTTTTAGCACCCTTAGTCCCCTTGGTATGACTTTCCGTTGAAGGCATACATCAAAATGTTGCCTTTGCGTTTGCATTCTTTTCAGCTTAAACAAATCACCCTCTAAGCGTTCCAAGCCTGTTCTCATGGCCTCCCGATCAATTTGGTCGCATACTACATCATCCAGCTCATCAGGCTCTGCTTGGTACAAGGCTAGTGGGTTATATGTGGCAGACACGATCTCCGTGAATTTCTGCAAGTGAGAGCGCACGGGCTCTGTCGTCATCTCAACTCGTCCTATAGAGTATGGAAGCTCAACCTCAACCGAGGCTATAGGGTCGGTCATGTCCTCGTTCGTGCACCGGCAATAATAAACAACAATAAATAGTCCAATGAGTGCTCCGTTGAGGCAGATGCTGCTTTGCGGTAAACTAATCCAAACGGTAAAACAAAACAGAACAACAGCAGCAAACCATAGACCAACGCTTCCAAAAAAAGGCATACAGCAAACAGACCTCTCGTATAAAAACGTATAAATCCAATGAACAAAGTCCAGATATATTGTAAACGTTTATTCAAACAGGTTAGCGCTTTCACCAATAATGGCTTCCTCAGACCTATGCATTCTACAGATCTCATCTTTGTTTAAATAGCGCTCATGGCGGGAATTCAAAATTCTTAAAGTGCAATCACATTTAATTTCAGATATTCAACAATTAAAACAAATGAATCATCAATCAGTTTAAAAGCTCATCTAAAAGCACGTGTTTAAAAACATATAAAAAACATATAAAAAATATACAATAAATATATGTATACATCTCTGATTATAGGTGTGCCTATACTTATACAAAAATATTATTTCCTGCTAGAATGGCTGCTTCTCTTATCACAGTCATGTAATGTAATCCCACAACAACTGTTGGTAAAAATCCACATAACAAGTTGTGTGGTATGGCATTCCTATTTTTCCTTTACATTCACTCATTCTGATGCATGATATATTTATTTCATCACCAACTTGTTGTATATCTACCGTGGCTTAGTGGTACTTCATGCAGTGTAGTGTGTACAAGGTCCTGGGTTCGAGATTGACAGAGGTGTTTTATTTTGCTGCTGAGCAGAACAAGGGCCCTCGCATACAGAGTGACTAAGGCACTTTTAAGCAGTTGTAAGTGGGTTTGCGCGATGCTTAGCAATGCTTAGCTAAGCACAAACAAGCGCACACTCGCGGAAACCTGCTAACTACTTCTTAATCGTGCTTACTCCCACTAACCCACGCGCTAATTTCTTTGAAAGAAAAGAAAATGGGGAGATAGGAAAGTGGTGAAAAAGGGGCACAAAGAGGGAAAGACAGTAGGGAAAATAGCTCAGGATGTGCAGGATGGGTGTAGGGAAGGTCCATAGCTGCCCATTTCTTTAACAGCAACAGCTGTGCATATGGAATAAATTTGGAGGTAAATATGAAGCCTTCAACCCCTGAGAAAGGGGTGAGGACAACAATGTATGTTGTAATGCCAATTAAATTACATTTTATGTGTCCAGGAGACATGTGTGCAAAATGGGCAGCTATTTATGGGGCGTGATTTTTTTTTTTGGGAGCAGATTGCCCCTTTTTTTTTCAGGTGAGAGAGGAATGTGGGGTAGGGGAAGTAGGTGTATTTGGGGAGGTAAACAGACAAGATGCATACAGGGGCGGAATATGACACGTGGTGGGTAAACACCATTGACGGGGAGGGATGTTTGAAAATCGCAAGCCCGTGAGCCCACAGATGGCAACAGTGGAACTGAGATCCCCACCCATGGACATTCACCACTGCACCTTCACAGCCCAGAGGGTGGCTGTGCTGGGGGGTATGTAGGAGGGGCAGGCTGACCTGGGAGTTGCTCCACTCATGCCTCAAGCTGGCATAGAGATTCTGCAACAGAACACTCAATCTCTCTACGCACCACAGCCCGGACCGTTCGAAGGGTGATAGGTGGTCCTCCTCCACCCATACTTGCATGGGGGGGGCGAGCCCCATCCCCTGCAGCACTTCCACCCAAAGGTGGCACAGGGCCAACTGAGGAGGAGGTCCCAGGCTGGGCACCAAACCTGCTGGTGCCAGGTGCCATGGCCAGCTGAGGTGGGACAGGTGGGTCCGCTGGGACCGGCCTTCCCATACGAACTATGTTTTGGAGAATTTAATAAAGATATGGGTTAGTAACAGTAAACAGCATTCCCAGTTAGTTATAACAGCATGCAGAAGTATTCCCATTAACCCAACACACCAGAGTTTCAACAGTTGTAAAGCAAGCATAACACATGCATATATAGAACAATAGTGGACATTACAACAGCATGCAGGTTTAATTGATGGCAACAGGCCGCCAATATTGTGGTATTTGAACAGGGCACATGCATAGAAATGAATGCAAATATTTTTAAACCAATAGGACATATGTCCCAACAAAGGATTTGAGATTAGACATACCCATTGAGGTGTGGAATTGCATTTTTTATGCACATACAGTAGGGTGGAAAAGATAGCTCAATTAACTTATATATCATTCTAGTTTACACTACATTCCTATTAACTGCAGTTATATGTCCCTTACATGTATTATTACACTACCAATGTCTTTCTATTGTGCAATTGGATTTTGCTAGATCATTATATACATGAGCTGTATCCGACATACAAACTATCCAGGATGCAGATGTTACTGCTACATATTTTGAGTGTTGCTCACACACACTACTGCTGAGATGGTAGACTGACAGCTCTACTTTCATATAATTATCTAGATATGTTCAGGTGAAATTATCAGTTATATGTTAACAGCTCCCTACATTTCTGGCAGCACACTGACATTTCTGGGGAGCACAATACCAAGCTACTCATGTGCCAGATTAACCTGTACATGCTGGGCATGAACACACAGTTAAGGGCTGTAAATATGCATAAAAGCTACTGGCACTCCCTTCATCCACTTTATATGGGCCTACCCAAGTGTGGGTTAACTAACAGTGCTTAATACAACAGTACTATTTCTAAAATGCAACAGTACAACAACATATCAAAGAAAATCACAAAGACACACTCTAGGAATTATACCTTTATTAACAGTTTTTTGAAGGCTCTGTCATTTATTTTATATAACAGTACATGCAGAATAATTACTAACCTGCCTGGTGATGCAGCCTTTGCAGCCTATCTTCATGGGCTTGCTGATTCATAGCCCAGATACCTGCAGCTTTGAAGTAAATGCAGTGATAATGAGACATACCTCTCCATAGTATCGACAAGAATAGCAATTCTTAAATACTTAATACAATGGCTACTTACTCAGTACTGGGACATTTGCCATCCCACAGGCATCCTGGATCCACAGGTCCAGTTGATCCTCCTTACATCGCTTCAGGTCAGAGTAATGGTGTCTGACCTGCTCACCAGTCAAGGGAATGCCAGTGGCACTGGTGAGATCACGAGCTACACAGTTCCAGGCCTCCGTTTTGTATTGGGTGACCTGGTACTGGCCCCGCAGGAGTCTTTCCTCATGATTGTGGACAAGGAGCTAAACCATTACTTTGGTCTCCTCAATGCCCCAACGTTGCGTGCGTAATCGAGTGCCTTCTCCAACACCGGCCATGCTGACTGCAGAAGGTAGCTACAACCAGTTATGGCAAGTATTCCTGCCTGTGGAGCTTTAATATGCCTCATTTCCCACACTTATTTGTGATTGGCCAGTTTTGAATAAACTCATCTGTAGGCACATCTGCTTAGCTGATGTTAGCAATGTTAAATATTCCTTTTATAGATATTTATCTGTTGAAAGTGCATGGTTATGAAATGCTGTAATGGCTTATTGGTTATGTACTGTGACTATAGTGCACAGTATCTCGAGTTCGAGCCCTGTCACTGTTTTCTTTTATTTTCCTACTGGCCAGACCTGAATGGTTAAGGTACAGTAAAGGAGGTGTGGCCATGTTTATCTGACTTTGCTCAACTTTGCCCGACTTTGCTCAGCGTTGCTCGAGGTTGCCTGACGTTGCCCGACATTGCTCGACATTGCCTGATGTTGCGCTGGTTAGTGTGGTGCGCAGCTACAGGCAAACATGTTCTATTTGCGCTACTTTGTGCGGTACGCAGCTCTGCGCAAAGACATTGTGCTAGTTAACGCAGTGCTCAGCTATGAGCAATTAAATATAAATATGCTCAATACTGGTAAAATATGCTTAGGAGTGCTTTACATTGCTTAAAATAAGTTACTCATGCATCAGTTTACATAACCATTTCACCTTCCTATATATATATATATATATAAAAAATTTGTTCAATGCTTTTTAAGAACTTTAAATAATACATGTCAGGAAATATTTCTGTATACAGATTTCCAACAGAAAATGAAAAGTGTAGTGGTGGGACTCGAACCGGGAATGTCTCCTCTTTGTGCGAAGGCTCTAACCACTACGGTATTGCTATTTCGCTTAATTTACATATATTTTTCTTATTATCCTCTTCGGTGTCTAAACTGCTAACTGTAGCTAAGTAATGGGCAAACCCGCCCAAATAAGGGCAGCTCTATCAGAAATATAAAAAAAAAAAAAAAAACATTACTATATGGGGCAGTTTAGTGTTAGAATGTACACATGTGAGTGGACTCGCTCATGTAACTAGACATTTCCCAAGTTTCAAACTTGCAGGGGCATGGATTTTTGGACTGATCGGCAGTCCGACATGCCCACTACACTTGTCCACGCTCCGTGTTAGTTTTAGAGTTAAGGCAGCGCACCCTCATTAATACGCATGGCATGCTGCTGTCTTACTCTTAGACTGGCTCTTCTGTGTAAGACTGAATTAGTCTTACACAGAAGATAGAATCCTGGGGTATATATATATATATATATATATATATATATATATATATATATGGGTCCACTTTGTAATCTCGAAATACTGAAATCCCAAATTTCTTTATTTTGAAATGACATAGCTGAAAGCCCAACTACAACACACATTTCCAAAACCACATATCCGCAAAATTCAAAATCCCGAATGTACGCTACACATACAGCACACACATAAACATACACACAACTCCCACCCACAATCAAATAAACAATGCTACACTACAGATAAGTAGGGGGACAAGCCACCTTTCACCCCCACATGTGGGGTATATATGTGTGTGTGTGTGTGTGTGTGTGTGTGTGTGTATATATATATATGTATGCCTATATATATATATATATATATATATATATATATATATATATACATATGTATGCATTCATATCTATATATATATATACATATGTATGCCTATATATCTATATATATATATATATATATACATATGTATGCCTATATATATATATATATATATATATATATATATATACATGTGTGTATATATATATATATATATATATATATATATATATATATATACATATGTGTATGCCTATATATATATATATATATATATATATATATATATATATATATATATATACATATGTATGCCTATATATATATATATATATATATATATATATATATATATATATATATATATATATATATATATATATATATATATATATATATATATATATATATATATATATATATATATATATATATATATATATATATATATATATATATATATATATATATATATATATATATATATATATATATCCATGTATGCCTATATATATATATATATATATATATATATATATATATATATATATATATATATTATTTTACATTTGTTGACCGGGCTAGTCTGGCTGGATATATGTCCATTTTCAGCAGAGGCCCGAGGAGAAAAGCTCCACTATGTACTAGTACAAACTTAACATAACAAGGTACATCAAAAAAAAAAGCACAATAGGATACCGTATTATAGGCATGTAAGAGAGCTAAAATAGCTTAGTAATAGTATAGAAGCAAATACAATAGAATATAGTCAAAACAGTGAGGATTCCTAGTTCTATAATCTTAACCACGCAATCATACTAATGTTGAAGGAGAGAAAATAGTGACTCATCCCTAAGTCTAATAGTCATATATACAGTATTTACAATAATGATAACACTTTTAGTGCTAGGGTACTATTTTTAAGAAACATAGTAGTTCCATATGTAGCAGGATATAAGTTTAAATAGAAAGGATATATGACTGGTTGTAGTAATATGTCAAGTAGAAAGAGCAGAAGGTGTTAATGAAAATTAAAAAAGGAAGTAAAATTCAAGGAGAGCTACAGAGGGGGGTAGCACTAGTGATATTGACAAGTAGAGGAGAAGAGTAAAGAGCTGTAAGGAGAGTAAGATGCTGAGGTCAGTCAGGATTAGAGCAAGGACAAAGCCAGTGAGATTTGAAATAGTTCCTTAGTCGTTTCTTGAAAAGTTGTGCTGATCCTGGAGTGGTCAGTTCTATGGGAAGTTTATTCCAGTGTGAGCCAACAACATTTGTGAACAAGGAGTCACCAGCTTTATTGTGAGATTTGAGAGTCGTAACTAGTAGTTTGTTAGCTGATCTAAGTGAACTAAGATTCTTGTAAGGAGCAATAAGGTTATTAAGTATGGGTGTATTGGTAGGGTAATGGAGTATTTTAAAGGTAATAACTAGTTGATGTAGGAGAATAAGATTTTGTAGCTCTAGCCAACCGAGCGTTTTGAGATTAACACAATGATGGGTTCAAAAAGGGGAGCCTGAGGCAAACCTGGCAATGCTATGGTAGGCTGTGGCAAGTTTTTGAAGGTTAGATTTTGACAGGTTTATAAGAGATGGAAAGGCGTACAATAACGTAGAGATGAGATGTGTTTGGGCAAGGGACACCCTGGTGGTAGGAGTAAGAAAGGGCTTGAGTCTATAGAGGGCACCTATCTTTTTATTAACTGTTTTGATGGTTAAGTCAATGTGGTAGTCAAAGTTAAGTTGATTATCAATTGTAAAGCCTAGAAGTTTAGTAGAAGAATCAGGTGCTATGATAGTGCCATTGTTAGATACAATAGAAAAGGAAAGAGGGATAGACTTAGGGGCTGGGGAGAAGAGTAATAGTTTGTTTTTTTGGGGGTTGAGGAGGAGACAGATATTTTGGAACCATTTTTCAGCTGCTGAAAAGATTTTTTTGGGTTGAAGAATGAAGTACAGCTGGAGATGCAGCAGAACAGATGATAGTTGAATCATCTGCATACTGAATACAAGTGGATGTTGGGAGTGAAGTAGAAAGGTTGTTTATAAATATGGAGAAGAGGAGGGGACCTAAGATGGATCCTTGAGGGACACCGATAGTGATTGGGAGCAGAGAGGATAGATGGCTGTCCCAAAGGACAGCTTGTTTCCTATCTTTCAAATACGAGTTGAACCAGTGAAGAGCTGAAGAGTCAAGTGAGAATGATGTCAGAGTGTCAAGTAAAAGTTGATGGTTAACCATATCGAAGGCTTTAGAGAGGTCAAGAAATACAGCAGAGGAAAATAGGTTGTTATTGCGATTTTTGTTGATGGTATCTGTGAAGGAGAGAAGTGCAGTGGAGGTGCTATGGAAAGGTCGGAAACCATGTTGTGAGTCAGCAAGTAGGGTATTTTGTAAAAGATGGCGTAAAAGTTGTTGGTGTATACAGCGTTCCATGATTTTAGATAGAGGTGATAGTAAGGCTATAGGACGGAAATTAGAAAGTTCATTTGAGGTACCTCCTTTATGCAGGGGAATGATATGGGAGACTTTCCAGAGGGAAGGAATTGTAGATTCGGTTATGGTTCTGTTAATTAAGATAGAGACTGGGTACGCTACTTCTGCTGCTGCTAGTTGTAGATATTTAGCTGGTAGTTTGTCGGCTGAGGGAGTGCATGGTTTAAGTTTTGAGAGTAACTTACGTATATGGGTTGTGGAGACAGTATTACATTTTAAAGTGGGAGTGTAATTTTTCAGGGAGGGTTTTAGAAGGGGGGGGAGTCATGGTCTTTGCTAGAGTGGTGACTGTTTCTGAGAAGAAGTTGTTGAATGTATTGGCTATAGTATTGGGGGGGAACTGAGCTAAGTTAGCTGGAGTAGGTGTTTTGGTATTCCCTGGGTGGAGCAGTTTATTGATTCCTGACCAGAAATTGTTGGGGTTATGGTAATGATTTTGTTGATATTGAAGGTAATATTTTTTTTTTATCAAGATGGGTGAGTTTTTTTGTAGTATTTCTGAGGTGTTTGAAGTTTTGATGGTCAGTTGGGTTTTTAGTGGATCTCCATTTTGCCCATAGTTTATTCCTTAATAGCATTGTTTTCTTGGTTTCTTTAGAAAGCCAAGGGGCAGGTTTGGATCCTGTTCTAATTAAGCGTGAGGGGGAATGACGTTCAAGAATTTGGGGTAATGTAGTATTAAAATGGGTAACTGCTTCATCAAGTGGAAGGTGTTTTAGAGCTGACCAGTTACATACATGAAGTTCATTAAGGAAAGATGGAAGGTTGAATTTTTTTTTGTTACGTATAGTACAAAAGATAGTTTGCTTGAGATTGTTGTTTTTTTGTTTTGTGATGTAGGTAAGAAGATGGTCGCTGATATTGTCTGGGAGTATCCCGGTATTATATGAGAGGGGATTATTGTTGACCAATATCCAGTCCAGGATAGCTTGTTTATTGGTAGATTTGTGAACCCTAGTTGGGGAGTTTATGGTTTGTTGAAAACTAAAGAGGTTGAGGTGATGGGTGGGTTTTGGGGATATGCAGAGTTCCAATCGATATTAAAGTCTCCTAAGATGATAGTTTCTTGGGGGAAGTGACATGAGAGCCAGCTAAGTATGTTTTCAAGTGTATTTAGGTTGTTACCAGGAGGGATATAGGAACATATTATGTATAAGGCTTTGGTTTTATTTACTTGGAATTTGCTACAGAGTATTTCAGCATTGGCAAGGGATGGAGGCTGGGAGTCAATTGAGGTCAGTTGGAGTTTAGATTTATAAAGTAAGGCAACTCCCCCACCCTTTTTGTTCAGACGATCTTTCCTTAAAATGCTATAGCCAGGTGGAATAATTTTATTGTCTTTGGTACCTGGTTTAAGCCAGGTCTCAGTAAGACAGAGGATATCAAATGAGTATAAGTCAATTAAAGCATGGAGTTGTGTAATTTTATTGTTAATGCTACAAATATTTAGGTGTGCTATTGACAGGGAGTTAGAAGAGAAAGGAGAGTGCACGTTGTTTGTGGCTTGGTTTGAGAGGGTGTGGAGGAGTGAATTGTGTGGGCCAGGGTTGGGGTGAATGTCTCCATGTGACAATAAGAGTGATAGAGGGAGTGATAGTACTTTTGATTGTTTGAAGGGTATTAGGTAGAACTTTCTAGTAGTGTGGTACTTGTTGAGGAGTATCCTGTGGTAGTGAGGGGGAAGGTAGGGGTAAGATGCCAGGAGGTTAATATAGGTTTGTTTGGCTAGAGGAAGGACAGATCTTGTGTGTTTATGTAAGCTAGGGGATCTGCTAAGGGTGTAGTGTTCATAGGAAGTAAGTGTATAGTATAAAAGTAGAATGTTAAGAAGTAGGAGTAAGAAAAGTGGTTTAATAGTCAGGGGCATGTTTAGTTTGGAGAGCTAAGCAAGGTTTGAAATTAGTAGTGCTTTAATGGTATGGAATTGGGTGTGCTAGTAAGAAGGGAGTTGGGAGTTTGTAGGTGTGAATGAGGCTAGAGTTGTGATAGGTTGTGAGTAAATTGGGGGTGTGGCTGAGGATGTATAAGTTTAAGGTAACTGGGGGCGGGTGGGAATTGGAGGTAGGGTAGGGGAGCGGAGTGAGCCCGTAGGGCGAACGGAGTGGAAGAGCTAGAGAGGGCACAGAAAACAATCAGTGAGATGTGAAAAAGGCACTATGTTCAGTGCAAGTGATGGTGTACT
Source organism: Protopterus annectens (assembly GCF_019279795.1). Lineage (NCBI taxonomy): Eukaryota > Metazoa > Chordata > Ceratodontiformes > Protopteridae > Protopterus > Protopterus annectens. Next base: position 739,737,178 of record NC_056750.1, on the reverse strand, counting down.
GTGAGATAAGTAAAAGGAAAAAAAATAGGAAGATTGGGAGAGATCGAAAAGTCGCTAGATAGCTGAGTGAGGTAGTAGAGATGGATATAATGCAGAACTAGAAAAGGGTTGGGACTAGTAGGATGGCAGGAAAGGCATGGACTCTAGTGGGGAAAAAAGGAGTATAAGGGTATCTAGTGAATAGGGCACCACCTAGTGACCAAGTCTGGAAGAACGAGAGATAGAGCAAGCAAAGAGTTCGCAGCTGGGATGTGGTGATCGAGAAGTGAGTGTTATACTAAGGGCAAGGATATAGGAGTGGGCGAGAGAGGATCAACTTAACTGCTACTAGAGGGGGGCTAGGTAGGCTGCTGGTTAGCTGGTGATGGAAGACAAATATCCTGGAGGTTTTTAAATTAAAAATACATTAGCAGGACATACTTTCGCACAAGGACTATAGAGGGTGCTAAGTCTTAGTGACAAGGAAGAGCAAATCCACTTCAGGACTCAGTTCCTTAATTTGGATTCCATTGGGCTTCTAGGAGTGGAAAGGCAGGCACTCAGGAATGCAGGGCTGGTAAAAATATGAGGGAGAGAGAAGATAAGTAGGTAAATTCAGCAGCCAGAAGGTGTTGAATAAGAGACAACCAACTAAATATCTTATATTCTAAGTCTAGAGATAGAGTAGAAAGGCAGACCCATTACCAAAGTGTAAAACACACACACAAGAGAAGGGTAATACAGAGCAGAACACACAATCAGTACAGTTTTGTGCAGAATGTCTG
>NC_056750.1:739726414-739731414 GCF_019279795.1 Protopterus annectens | reverse complement strand
GATTTTATTGTGGATTAAGGCTTCTACGTTTTTGACTGGTGGCCTGGACTGGTTTTTTTATTTTTCATTGGAGTGGTTTTTGTGACATTACCTTTTGGTTCTTTTATATATATATATGTGTATATATATATATATATATATATTTATGTATATATATATATATATATATATATATGTATATATATATATATATATATATATATATGTATGTGTATATATATATATATATATATGCAAATCTGTAGGTTCTTAAATGAAAAATGAAAAGATAAACATAGCTTCAGCTTAAACTAATATAATTTTATTGTGCACAGTGAGCGCTTTCACCTCTAGGGCTTCATCAGACTTTGTAAAACAATGAACATCTCAATCTTAAATACCTTTGTGCTCATTAAAAATTCATTACATCATATCCTGCTAAAACTCTAATAAAAAATAAATTTTAATGAATATAGGTGCATAAAATTCAGCCTGTCATATATAAGAGATTCATAACGTTAAACATTACTATAAACTAGAAGAATTGTACACTCTTAAAATTGTTTAAACTTTATATAAAAATATGTATATAGAAAATAATCTAATAATAGCCATACTATAATATAAAATCATTGCTTATTTATCTGTCTTTATGTACTTGCATCCTTCTGTTAGATAAAATCGGTTTTAAAGGAATTTTGTCATTAATACCTGGTGGTCTATCAGCTCTAAATTTAATAATCCATTTTATCTCAATACGTTCTGTGTAATTACAAATATTACCACCTCGAACATTAGGGCTGATAACCTGTAATACTGTGAAATTAAAGTAATGAGAAAAATCTGTCTTAGCAACATGTTTAGCTAACGCATTACGTTCATCACTTTGCCTTATATAATAAATGTGTTCCCTAATTCTTTCTTTTAGTTTCCTATTTGTTTTTCCTATATAGAACGCATTGCATTCCATGCACCGAGCTAAATAAACAACATTCTTTGTATCACAATTCGCTGACTCTTTTAAAAAATGAACATAATTTGTGACTGGATGTACAAATGCATTGGTGTGGTCAATATATTCACATTGATTACATCTTCCACATGGCCTCGTATACTGATATGCTTCTCTGATATCAAAAATATCATCTTCTTTATCTTTTTTAGCATGACAGAGTATCTTTTTAAGATTCTTCTTATTCTTAAATAGAAATGTTGGTGTTTCACCAACACTATTACGTTTTCATCTAACATTAACACTTCCCAATGCTTCTTATAAACATCTGTAATTGTATCAGTATCTGTACTATAATATATAGGAATTTTAACCAAATGTGTATTCCAAGAATTCACCGCATGTGATTCAAAATTGGTTGTGTAATCAGAAAAATAAGGTTTGGCTACAGTTTGTCTGAGGGAGTTGGTGATGGTTATAGCATCATCAATTTCCTTGGCCTTATAACCTCTCACGAGAAGTCTATTCTTCAAACTATCAAGCTCTTGTGTGAAGCCTGTGTCCAGCGGATTAAGTCTGGAGGCTCTCAAAGTCTGTCCCTTGACAACATTTCTAAATATTAAACTGGGTTGCATGCTGGTTCTATGTAGTAAAGTGTTCCGAAAACATGTTTTTCTATGTATTCCAGTATTTACCAGTCCATTTTCAAACCTTTCTAAATTAACATCAAGAAAGGAGATCTTATGTGTCAAATAATTCATAGTAAAATTTAAATGCTCTGTTAAAGTATTCAACTGTTCATAAAATCCTAACCAAAGATTCCTCATCACCTCCATAATAAAAACAAATCATCTACAAACCTTCTATAAAAACAAACAAATTCTTTATAACTGTCTAACTGAAACAGTTTATTTTCTTCCCAGCAAGCCATGACTAAATTAGCATAGCTATTAGCACATGGTGTTCCCATGGCTACACCTTCTCGTTGAGAATAAATAGCATCATCAAAGATGAAAACATTATTACTCAACACTGTTTCTAAAAACAGACAAATTAAATCTATGTGCTTCAAAGTCATATCTGAATGTAACTGTAAAAAAACATGTATATTCCTTATACCATCTTCATTAGGTATCACTGTGAATAAACTTGTTACATCCAGAGTAACAAAATAAAAAGGAGCATCTTGATTTAAAGTTTTTAAATAATCATATAAATAAATTAAAAATTGTTTGCTATCTTTTAGTATCTGAGTCCTGCTGTCAACAATCGGTCTTAAAAAATATTCTATATAAATAGATAAAGGTTCTGTTACCCAGTTCCTACCTGAAACAATACCTGGTGGTCTTTCATTCAATCCATTTTATCTCAATACGTTCTGTGTAATTACAAATATTACCACCTCGAACATTAGGGCTGATGACCTGCAATACTGTGAACTTAAAATAATGAGAAAAATCTGTCTTAGCAACATGTTTAGCTAACGCATTACGTTCATCACCTTGCCTTATATAATAAATGTGTTCCCTAATTCTTTCTTTTAGTTTCCTATTTGTTTTTCCTATATAGAATGCATTGCATTCCATGCATTCCATTCCATGCACCGAGCTAAATAAACTTTAACAGAGTATTTAAATTTTACTATGAATGAGTATTTTATATGTTTTTATTCATGTCCTTTATATATGTTTTTATAAGAATGATTTACTTTATACAAACACCAATAGTAATGCTTTTTATTTAAGAGTCTTGATAAATGCTTTGTGATAGGATGATGTGGATTATTTAAATGAGTGAAATATGTTAGTAATTATAAAGTCTGATGAAGCGTCCTGGCTGACGAGAAAGCGCTCACTTTTCTGAATAAATCTGTGCTACAGTGATATACTCTTGGTTGGCTTTGATTGTCTTGGTGCATCTACGTCTTGTGCTTTGGATTTTAACAACATTTGTTTTTGGGAGGAGATCCTTTACCTTGGACTGTGTTTTTGATTTTGTGCTGCTTTGGATATTTGGAACATACCAGGGACATGACAGAAGGAACCATGTCTATATCTAATGGACTTGAATCAGTAAGGTCATTTGATTTTACTAAGTTATTATGCATGGATGCTAATCCCTTATTGAAACTTTCCTATACTGAACTATCTAAGATGATATACGTGCAGAAGGATGGACCTACACAAGTGGAAATGCTGCAGTTAATGAGGAAACTGGAATATATTCTTACTAAGATGAAAAACACTCAATGGCAGAAAAGACATATGGAAGCCTGTATTAAGTTTAAAGTTGTTCCTAGAGGTCTTCGTATACTTAAGATGCCTACCTTTGGAACAACATATCCTGATTAACTATCAAAGTGGCAGCAACTTAATTTAGAGACTAGTCAAAGTTATATGAAACTCTTAGTAGAGCAGTATGCACTTATAGAATCAACGCTCCATCAAGAGGCATTAGCATTAGAAAAGCGGTTGCTATCTGTTCTTACAGATAAACAACTAGATGATTATTGTCAAGATCTTACTATAACACTACAGGCTTTAGATAATAGACTGTTATTGTTGAAAAAGAAAAAGCTGGAACGTGATTGTTCCGATTTTTCAAGTGGGAACGTCTTTTCGTGGCCAAGGGAATCCACACGTTCCACTAATGGTGTTGCTACTCTTCGTGTGGATACCAACCCATCAGAGCGTTCATCGCTATTAGTTCCTTCCACTTCTGGCTTGTTAACTTCCTTGGCGTCAGATAATGCGAGCGCTGAACAGCGTACGCATGTAAAACCACGCACCAATGATGCAGAAAGCTCTATTGATTTAGGGGGACTTAATGCTCAAGTTGTAAGAAGAAAAATTGTACACGCAAATGGACAGTCTAAGTACAGTGTCGAGAATGAGATTAATAACCTCCATTTTCCGCTTCCATTCAGAATGGAGAACAAACAAACGTGGAGTCCCCAGTACAAAGGGAGAAAAAGGAAGATTTCCGAAGGACAATTGGAGTTTCAACGCAAGTCGTTGAAACTTGCTCAAAGGACTTAGTGGTTAACCTCTCTGGGTATGTACTGACTTTAGATGAACTTTCTGTATTAAACAGAGGTTTATCATTTATTCCTTCACAGGATGTGGATGTAAGTGTCTTAATAGTATATATTACAAGCTTTATTAGAAATGTTGGTTTAGCATTACAATTTAGCAATGCAGGTGAAAGTAATATTTATGAGTGGGGTTTTAGTAAACCTTCAACATTTATGCCATCTCAACATCCTCTATTAGAAAGCTTTGAAAAAGCATGTATGCAGGATTTTCTGACACATTTTGAAAGTAATAAGAAGAAACCTGAATTTTTTAACTTGACAATGAATGAGAAATTGGCTTTAAATAGTCTGTGTAACAGTAGATTGATAACAATAAGACCTGCAGATAAAGGGGGTGCTATTGTTATATTAGATAAGATTTATTATGAGAACACAATATGTGAAATGCTGTCCGATGGCATGACCTATGTTAAACTCAATTTGATTGACTTGGATAAACTTATCAAGAGAATGCATGTGTATTTATATGATATGTTAATGTGTGGGGTAATAGATGAGAGATTATATAAATACTTTATGATTGAAAAACCTGTTATACCTACGTTCAGGGGACTTCCTAAGATTCATAAAACTATAGTTAGACCTCCACTTAGACCAATAGTCTCTGGTAGAGTCTGGCTGACAGAGAGTACTTCCATTTATTTAGAGAAGCAATTTAGACCTTTAGTTGACTCTACTACGTCTATCTTAAGAGACACTCAACAGTTTCTTGAAACCCTAGCAAATTTTAACTTAGGTAGTAAGCTTCAAGACTCCGATTATATGGTAACACTGGATGTAACAGCATTATTCATCAGCATACCTAATGATATAGGTGTAGATTTCTTAACGCTTTATCTCTTATGTAAAGGCTTGAAAAACAATGACGTTATTAAGTTAACAATGCTATTAGAGTTAGTACTCTCTAATAATGTGTTCACTTTCAACAAGGAGTATTATCTTCAGGTTTTGGGGGTGGCGATGGGCACATCCTGT